>NC_056737.1:212058108-212200608 GCF_019279795.1 Protopterus annectens
ATGGGGGGTACACAGTAAACCTGTGGATTCTAATCATGGATCACATACTGGAGCGTCCCTTGCGGGACACCTCAATAATTGGCAAAACCATAGAAATGCGATAGATCATCCATTTTGTCCGCGGTGTATACAGACTCGGAATACAAGTGTGGGTAACCCAAATTACCCATGGGCCGAGACAACTGTATGAAATGGGTCCCGTGAAGTGGAGAGTGGGCAGCGTGTAGTGGTGTGTCCAGAACCCACCAGGTCTCAGAGTAAGGATGGGTGCTGTCGAGAAGGCGAGGGTGGCGGAATTATGGGTAGCTGCTTATGGGTCTAGGTGTGCAGGTGTTGGCTGATGTTGGCCAATATGGACAGCCCTAGGGATGCTTACAAATGTGTTCATTGGGCAGAGGCATCACCCAATGAGCAGCCACACCCACTGCGAGACCCACTAAACAAAATGTAATTTATATGGCGTGGAACAGAATAACCAGATGTAGATGTATATAAGTAGAGCTATGTGTGTGTATATGTACCCATAGCATGGTAGTGATATGCTTCTCCCTCGCCGTAGTATGAATGTATACATACAGAGAAAGTATACAGATACATACCCACATATGACTCTATACATATGCAGACAACCATAGATCCATATGTTGTTAGATCATATATATATATACACACACACACACACAACACACACACACACACACGCACACACAAATATATATATATATATATATATATATATATATATATATAGAGAGAGAGAGAGAGAGAGCAAGATATGAATATACATGTATGCATACATATGTAGATATATCTGTATATATTAATGTAAATATATATATATATATATATATATATATATATATATATATATATATATATATATATATATATATATATATATATATATATATATATATATATATATGTTACAGTAAATATACACATGTATATACCTAGGATATGATACAGCAGTTACGGGTAACATATGTTCAGTCCAGGCATATGTTGGTGGGAGGTCCAATAAACAAACATCAACCTCCCACCCTCCCAGCTAGGCTGGTGAGACATACAGACACGCAATAAAGGCAAATACACCACTGCTTCCCAGACCACCGGCAGGAAACTACCAGTGGGAGAGATATACAAGTTCTACACTTTAAACATAGGCAGCAATGTCCCTTATGGGACACCAAAAATTTAGTTCTTGTAGCCAAGCCCTGTAAATATTGATGCGACCAGGATGTAGCTGTACATGGACCAGTAGGTTGAGCAAGCCTGATAACACATGGGTTGACACAACGTATGACATGTGTCCTGATACGGGGAGAGTGGGCAGTGTGTAGGGGTGTGTTTATACCCCACCTGCGCCCACAGTAAGAATGAGTGCTGTAGAGGAGTGGCAGGTAGGGGAACTATGGGTATGCGATTATGGGCCTAGGCGTGCAGGTGTTGGCTGGCAGAGCCATATTAGGACCGCCCCATGGATGTAAGTAATATTCCAGTGTGGGCATAGCAGACACCCATACCTCCCAAACCTTAAGAGCACATCTACTGGATAGTCCGTAAACCATTCGGGGATCACATAGGGACCATATCATTGAACTGTCCCCGATTACCAGGGACGTCCGTGATTACGAATCAAAATCTAACTCAGTCCCAACTAAACCCTCCTAGAACTAGTGATATTAGGAGGAAAGGTGGCAGAATACAAGTAATGAATAATGATAACATGTAGGAGTCATAAACAGCATGTGCCTCAGACAATGTGTATGAATACATATGTGCTCTGGGTCTGTCAATGTGTCAGGTTAATAACACCAAACTTCTAAATGTGTCCCTGAGGTTGTTATGCAGTGTCCCTGATTCAGTGTTCATTCTTCCCCATTCGTATGAGAGGACTGCTAGTGGGAGAAAGCACATGTTCTGCCGACTACCTTAGAAAGATGATAGAATAATAGGGTTGGGGTTAACACCTGTCCACCTTTGCAAGGGACACTCCCCTTTGGGCAGTTGTGTCATGCAAAATAATTGTAATTAAGGCAAATGTCCTGTGATTTAGTACAAAGATTTCTTATATTGTCTGTAGTAGTTGCATAAAACAATTATTCTGTATCTGAAACATCTAAATGTTATAAGAAACAGTATAAGCAACTATAATGCTACAAGAATAGCCTTTTATTTAGGCAAAACAGTGAAGTACTCTCCTTTGTGCTGGCTGTGGGTATGTTTTGCCCTGCAAAATCTGATGTCTCTACATAAAGGTCTTATAGGGTTGCCACCTTTTCAATTGCCCAAAGTGGGACATGTTCTGTAGAAATGTCAGATTTTCCAGGGCAAAACATACCTACAACCGTCCATAGTACAGAATTGTACTTATTTGCACAAATAAAAGCTTATTCTAGTAACATTTGAATTGCTTATGCTACTTCACATAACATATAGAAGTTTCATATATAAAATAACCATTTTATGCAACTATTTAAGAAACTTGGGATATAATATTGTCCTGTAATCTCAGGACATTTGCTATGTCTTGATTATTTTTGCAGGACATAACTGCCTAAAGAGGGAATGTCCCTCGCAAAGTGGGACAGGTGTTAACCCAAAAGTCTCACTTTGGCCAATTGAAAAGGTGGCAAACCTATAATAGGTATGGGGTAGCATGACTCGGCTGATGGATGTGGCTCCCAAAACCCAATTACTTGTCTGTATTGAAGAGTCTCGGTTCCCATGTATCAGCCACATGGGAGCAGATTGTATGAGGAACACACAAATATGATTAATTCACTGGACAGGCCGCTGATTCCGTACAGTCGAACACCATTGCCTAATGGGCAGCCATTCCCAATACTGTAGTCATGTAGTACGATGTAATAGGCATCACAAGGTAATATTGTGGTCCTCGCTCCCACCCAGGTGTGTGAGTGACAGATGCAAGCACCAATGTTGGTGCATTTGCAAGTGTGAGAGCGAGTGGGTGTAAGCATGTTTGGCTACCAGTATGTGAATATTGCACTTGTAAAGCAATGTAGAAGCTAATCGAGTGTAAGAAGCTATAACCAGAGGTCAGCAGTGCTTAACATGGTGCAAACCCATGCAACCCTCACCCAACTGCTTTAATGTGCCTTACTCCCTCCATATCCAATGGCCTTGTTCTGCCCTGCAACCAAATAAACGTCCTCTGCAAGGGTCAGAACCAGGACCCTGCACACACAGCTAATGTGAAGTACCAATATGCCATAGCAGATATACAGACAATGGACAGTACCACAAACATATCATGCAGTGCAGTCATTCAACAGTATAGGAATGTATCCCATCCTGTAAATGTATATGTGAGTGTTTATGTCCAGCATATAGGTACGTACATATATAGAGATATAGCAGGAACATACCATGTGGCAACAAAGCATTACAAACGAATGAAACAGGAAACACCAGTGACGCCTGTATTATGTAGTGGTGTTGTTTTATGTGATCTCAAGACTCACTCAAACAGACATGTCATTCATACACACAAATAGTTGTACATTGGCCGTATACATCACTCTGTGCATGTAATGTACATTAACACAACAGTACCTGTCCAATCATTATGTATGAAAAGTACTCTTGTAAGGTGCTGTGTGCAACATCATCATCATGATAAAGGTAAATGGGGTAACCATAGAGGGACTGGTAGTGTTGTGTGTACAATGGGGTCGTCCTCACCATGTGCACCTGGACCATTTAGGAGTGATGTGCATACCAGGATTGTGCGCCTGAGGGACAGGGGTGAGGATAACTGGAGTATGTTGTGATGCATATTACAAGGGTTACATTTGTCCAGTGGGCATGTGTGGGAAATTGACAGCTATGTATAGGGCAGATGTTGTCCTAGGAGCTGATCGGCCTTATGTTCCCATAGGTGAGGGTTGGATGTAGGGGACGGAGTGTAGGTATGGCCGTGGAGGATAGGTAGGATCACAGAAAAGACAGCATACAGGGTTGGTATATGACACATGTGGGAGGATACACCCCAGACGGGGATGGGTGTTTGGCATTAACAAGCCCATGGGAACAGTGTGATGGAGGTCCTCAGCCATAGGCAACTGCCACTGCACCTAAACAGCTGCAAAGGAGGCAGTGCTGGGGGCTGTCCAGGAGGGGCAGCATCACACTGTAAATGTGACACTCCACCCTTGAGCTTGTGTATCTGGCTTCGGAACCCCTTAGTGAGCCCCCAACGCAATGCATCTGTGACCACATGACAGCAGACATGTACCTGTCTGGTCTTGCTCCCAGGGAGGACATGCTCCATCCTCAGTGGTGGTACCACCAGAAGGTGGTGCAGAGCCAACAGAGGTTGATTTTCAAGGCTGGGCCCCAGATGTGCTAGTGCCCTCTGCCATGGTCAGCTGAAGTGGGACAGGAGGTTCTGCCAGGACCTCCCAACCCATTCAGCCTATGGTGTTGCAATTTAAACCCACATATGGCTTTGTGATAGACAACAGCATACATGATTACCTACAACAGTATGCATAGATATTACATCAACCCAACACAACAGATGGTATACATTTGCAGGGGGAGCACAACACATGCATATATACTGCATGCCATGTGTACAATGTGTAGTAGACGTGTGACCGCAGCTATGAATAGTTGCCCATTATTGGCTTGTCACTGGGAACCCCAGACAGTGTCTGTCATACCACTGTTTCATGTGACACATGTCCAGTCAGGGATGCGATGGCAGTAACACATCCCTATCATCATGTACTGTCTGCAATCCTCACACTATGCTTCTTTTTTTTTTTTCAATAATAATTCTTTATTATTTTTCACTTATTTATACAAACATTTAACAGAGAAATACAGAAGTAATATCCAGACAAATCTTCTATCAACATTCTGGCAACATATATACAATATTTACATGAATACTTCCACAATTAAAATAACATACATATAAAGAATTTACATCTGCAAAGATAGTTTCTTGTAATAATATATCCTAATAAGGTTAGATTTTATATTATAAATAACAATGGAGTTTTCTGTGATAGGTGCATTAAGCTAATATAATATTGAAAATTTGTTCCCAAATCTTCAGATTATTTGAATGTTTACTTTGGTTATTGATAACATATTTGTGGGCTAATATATGTTTTATCGCTAAGATCTTAAAATTGTCCCAGGAAGTTTGAGATGGGTTCAACCAATTTGTAGCTATGTATAGTTTCATAAGCAGGAAAATATTCATAAGTATAATCATCTGGGATCTAGATAGGTTATTTGGAGGGATGTGTAATATCATTAATTCCCAAGAAAGCATTGAATTTTGATATCCCATCTTTTGTAGTTGTAGTTTTAGGGAATTCCAAAGTTTATATATATATTTACAGCTCCAGAACATATGTAAGAGGTCAGCAGTTTCATCTTTACAATATGGGCACTTAGGAGAATCTTTGGATTTAAATTTATATAAGCTGAGACATGTATAGTAGGCATTATTGAATATCGTAAGTTGGGTAAATGCTAACTTTTGAAGGGAGATTAATTTTACTGTTAATTTAATTGCGTTCATTAATTTATTCTCTTCAACCAATGGTAATTTTTCTTTCTAATACTTTGATATGAGAAGGTGGTCTTGTTATTTGAAATCTTTTATCAGTTTATATGTGAATGTTATATATTTGGTAGTTTGTGCTAGGGCTTGCCATATTGAGGTACATTTTGTTAGGTCCTCTTTATTAATAGTTAAGTCTTTAAAGTAGCATGAAGATAATTCTTTAATCTGCCTCAACATTACTAGATATGATTTAGGGAGATTAATTTCCTGTCTTAGCTCATGAGGAGAATAATTCAGATATGAGTATATATCTTGTAGAGTTAAGTTGATTATAAGTGGGAAGTTTTTTAAGTCTATGAGTTGATTATTAATTCTTAGGTTAGGGTTTCTGTGAAAGGGTTGTAAAATAATCATATATTGATATAGATTTAATGATCTAAAAAGATTTTGTATTAATGTTATATAAATTTTTATGTGCTCCATTAGAGCATATGATTTAATGATATCTCTGTTTAGAAAAGGTAAAGCTTTGGGATTCATATTCAGATGCTCGACATGTTTGAAACCCAGTCTTATCCAATTTGGGTACCATTTATTATTTTGTATGACGTAGTTAGCTATTCTTATAATTCTATTGGCATTTATAATTAAATAATCATTTTCAAAGTCAGGTAAATCTAAACCACCTCTATTTTTGGGGGTCATCAAATTATCGTATGATATTCTAGTTTTTCTTGGTTCCCATATAAATTTCGCAAGTTCAATGTGAATTTGTTTAAAAAACTTCTTGGGGATTAAGACTTGAGTAGATCTAAAGATATATAATAATCTGGGTAGAACATTCATTTAATAATTGAGACCTTTGCTAATGGAGGTACTTTCAGGTTATTCCATCTCCTTAGATCAGATAAAATGTATTCTCAACTAAGTTTAACGTTGTTGAGATAGAAATCCTTGTTGTCTGTGGAGAATGTGATTCCTAAATATATAATCATTTCTTCAGATTTTACATGTCCTATCAAAGGTAGAAGTGAAAAGGGTTTCGGCGTTTTCAAAGGAAATATGTTGTTTTTTTTAAGGTTTATTTTATAATTTGATATTAATGCAAAGTCTTCGACAGCAGATAGTATTTTTTTGGTATCAGAAACAGGAGTTGTACAATATATATTAAGATCATCTGCAAAAGCTGCCAAAGAGATCTTGGTACCGTAAATTTTTGGAGCATTGTGGTATACATTTTGTTTAATATGTAAAAATAAAGGTTCTACATATAGATTAAATAGTAGGGGGGATAGAAGACAGCCTTGTCGGGTACCATTCCTGATTTGTAATCTTTTGGAAAACATTTTATTTATATATAAAGTTGTATAGGGGTTATTATATAACGTTTGTAATGTTAGGATAAATTCTTGGGGTATATTAAAATAGGGTAAAATGTTAAATAGAAATGTTATGTTAACTCTATCGAAGGCCTTTTGTGCATCAATAATAAGTGCATACATATTTAAATTCCTTTGATTGGTATAGGAGATTAAAGTATGTAGTGTTAAGGTGTTATCACTGGCTTGCCTAGAAGTTAAGAAGCCAGTTTGTTCTTTAGACATGATTAAATTCATTATTTTCTTCAATCTGGTAGCTAAAATAGAATTCAGGATTTTAGTATCAATGTTTAAAAGTGATATAGGTCTATAATTGTCTGGGTTTTGAAGATCCGAATTATCTTTGGGTATGAGGATTGTTTTGGATGCATTAAAGTGTAAGTCATTAATTTTGTTATAAATTATATAATTTAATGTAAATGAAAGTATTTTAACAATAGTATTGGAAAAAGTTTTATAAAATTCTGTTGTGAGGCCATCTGGGCCCGGAGCTTTGGAGGGTTTCAAATTTTTAATTGTTGATGTTATTTCCTCCATAGAAATAGGTTTTATTAAATCTCTCTGTAGATTCTCGTCTATTTTTGGGAAGTTAATTTTTTGTAAGAAGTCATCATAATTTTCATTTGTAGGTAATTCACCTTGATCTCCATATATTTGGGCGTATATCAATTCAAAAATGTTAATAATATCATTAGATTTCGTATATATTTTGCCTTTGTAGTATAATTCTGGAATTTGAGAGAATGATTTGGATTGGTTAATAATTCTTGCCAAAGCCCTTGATGGAGTTTGGATATGGTTAGCATATCTTGCCAGTATTTTCGTCTCATGAAATGATAATCTATTATTTTGGATCCGAAAGAGGTCTTTCTGACATTTTAAAAGCTCTGTTTCTGTTTGTAAGTTATAATTCTGCATTAGTTTTTGATCTAGTGTTTTGATTTTAGACTCTAGAGTTTGTTCTTCTCTGAGTTGGATTGTTTTATAATAAGAGGCTTTTTGAATGAAGATATCTCTTATCTGTGCTTTAGTTGCCGCCCATTCAGTATCAGGTGTATGTTGATGTTCTACTATCTTGACTAGTAAGGATTTGAGAATATCCTGAATTTCCTGGTTTATTTCTCTTTTGTGTAGTAAGTTTGGATTTAAAGACCAATTATATCTCTTCTGTGCTAAAATGTTTCTATAGTCATTGTCAAAACATAATGTAATTTTAGAATGATCTGATAGGTAACGAGCATGAATAGATACTGGCCTCCAGTAATTCATCACATTTCTAACATTTACTTTCACTGTTTTTGAGTATAGGATTTATTTTATGTGGAGTATAGACACTTCTATTCATAAATGTCCATGTATACACTCTCCAATATAATGCAAAAGAGGTAGAATATGTAGATTTCAGTAACAATTTTTTGGATTCATCAGATATTTGTTTTCCATTAGTCAAACTTTAGAGTGTCTTCTCTTAGTATCTTATAGAAGGTGAGATAATTAATTTTTGATCATCTGTCTTTTCAAGACACCTACTAAAAAGCTGGATCATACTAGGTATAGATTCAGTCTCTGTGTTGATTGATACTCTCGTTTGTTTTCTATAAATTGCCATAATGAGTGTATAAACAACCAACTGTCGTGACTATTCTCAAAACTACATAAAAGAGAGTTTAGTGATTTAATACTATTATTTTCAATAAACTGATGCCAGAATATCAAGTTCTTTTCCTTTAATTTTTGCATTGCATTGATGTTGAAAGAGTCTAGGCAATTGGGGGAGTATGCTATCGGTAATATAAGAAATAGGAATTGTTTAATGTTGTAATTGCAATCAATTACATTTTTAAAGTTATTAAATATTTGATTAATGCCATAAGAAAAATGATCAAACTTCTTATTAAATAAACAAAATTAATGTAAAAGCCAATGAACTCTACTTATTCCATATTGTTCCTTAAATTGATTTTCTATAATTATAACATTAGTTATATGAAACTCACGTATTATTTTCCAGTCAGATATATACATATGTGTGATCCAATGTAATATTATATTAATTATAACTGATTTGGAATAAAGAGCTAAGCTAGGGAATGTTATCCCATTACTGTTCCAAGCTCTAATGTGCCATTTATATGCAATCCTAGGTATTAAGGGGAACCATAACAATTTAAGTAGCATGGAATCTAATTTTTTTAAATAGGTTTTTGGGAGGGGGTAGTATCAATGACTGTATATAAAACAAAATTTTAGGTAAAATTATCATTTTAATTAAAGAGAGCTTATCCTTCATTGTGAAGAACATTTTATTCCATCTTTTGATTAGCTCACTAATGGTGGTTATTAAATTATTGTAGTTTAGTTTAACAGACTCTTTCCATGTACTCGTTATACTGACACCCAAATATTCTAATACATCATTCTCCCAATTAAACAGTCTATTCTCCTTTAGGTTTTTGTTGAACTTTTTGTTAATTAGTAATGTTGTAGATGTATTATGATTAAATTTAAGCCCTGAAATTCTTTCAAACTTGCTTAATGTATTTATTACATCATGCAAAGAACCATCAATATCACCCAAAGTTAACAACATATCATCAGCAAATAATTGTATCTTAGGACAATAGTTCTTATTAACTTGAAAGACTTTTATATTTTGCTTGTTTCTGATATATGTAGCAAAAGGTTCCAATGAAAGAGCAAACAATAATGGTGACAAAGGACAGCCTTGTCTAGTTTCCTTGAGGATTTCTAGTGGTGAGGATAAACATGATCCGATTTTCACATAAGCTTGTGCCCTACTACAAATTTGCATTAATAAGTTGACAAAATCTGAGGAGAATTCAAAACCAATCAGGATTCTTTGTAGATAAGACCAACTAATAGAATCAAAAGCCTTTTCTATGTCTAGGCTGATAAAAGTTAGGTTTTTTTTTGTATTTGCATGCTATGTCTATTAATGATAGTAATTTAATAAAGTTATCTTGTGCTTTTCTATGAAGAATGAACCCTGACTGATCGTTATGTATTATATTAGGTAATATTTTCTTTATCCTTTTAGCTAATATAGTCATGAACATTTTATAATCAGTGTTTAGCAACGAAATTGGCCTATATGAACCACAAGATTTAGGGTCCTTACCTTGTTTTAATACGGGGGAGATAATTGAATATTTCCATGATGGGGGTGTTATACATTTTTGTTTAACCATAGTAAAGGCACTCATCATTTTCTTTTATTATATATTCAGGAAAAATCTTAAATAGTTCAGGAATTATTCCATCCCATTCTGGAGCTTTATTATCTTTTAAATTTTTTATTTGCGCTTTCAATTCTGTTAGTGCTATTTGTTTATTTAATCTGTTATTTTGTTGCATTGACACCTTAGTAGTTATATTTTTTTGAATAAAAGTATTTATTATATTATCTGTCTCCAAAAGTGGTGTGTTATTATTTATATCTTTATAGTAGTTTTTGAACACTTCTAATATGCCCCTTTAGTTAGATGTACTCTTAACTGAACCATCACTTTTATATTTAATCTCATTAATAAGATTTGGATCGTTTATTTTTTTGGATCTTATGGTTATTTTATGTAGATATTTAGGATTTACAGCATAAGATTGTAATTTCAAATTTTCTAGGTTTATGGCTACCTTATGGTTCAGAACGTCTAAGTATTGTTGATTTAACTTAGCAATTTCATTATATGCTACTTTATTTGGTTTTGCATCCATTTTTATTTTGCCTATTTTTTTATAAGTCTAAAAGTTCTTTGTCCCACTCTCTCCTTTTTTAAGGTACCATGATTTTATTCTACTATATATATATATATATATATATATATATATAAACTTTAAAGGTGTTCCATAGCATAGTATCAGTCATGTCACCATTATCATTTCTTTCCATAAGCATGTCTATTTCTTTCATTATCCATTCCCTAAAGTCTTTTAACTTAGTTATGTAAGCAGGAATTCTCTGTAGAAATCTTAAATCATTTGTATGTGTAGTTAATGTAACGTTTATACATTATAGTCTGAAAGTGGACAAGTCATTATAGATATGTCACTTATTTTAGAGTATATATTATTTGATACAAAGACTTTATGAATGTTTGTTTGTGTACCAAACCGATATGAATAGTGAGTATAGAATAAGGAATAATGTCCTCTTAGACCATGTATATCCTTAAGGTTCATCTGGTTTGTAAAGTCATTTAACTTCTTGGCTTGAGATGTTAGTTTTATTTTACCATTTTTAGAAGTATCATTGCCTGATAATAGGCAGTTAAAATCACCTGTTGCTATAATTTCCCCTTTTGCATTTAAAGTAATCAGGTCCAGATACGTGTCAACATATTTAGTACTCAGTCCTAGTATCCAGTATGTATTAATCAAAGTATAATACTTCCTGTTGATTTCCAAAATAACCATGCTTAGCATCCCATCTTTATCTGAAATTGTATCTATAATTCTTGGCATAGTATAAGTCTTCTTCCATAGAATAAGAGTGCCCCTTCTCTTAGTCTTAAAACATGAATCTGTGAGAATGGTATAGGCATTGAATGAGTATTTTTGTAGATCTTTTTTTAATAGCTGGGTTTCCTGTAAAAAGATGATCTGGGCTTTATGCATTTTGATACATTTACGCAAACCAGTTCTTTTGACATTATTGTTTAAACCATTAATATTTAATGATGAATATTTATAAGCCATTGATTATAATGTGAATGTTGTTACTTATTGAAAGACCTTTCTTCTGTGTTGACTTGAAATCTACTGAAATCGTACTTATCATGGATGCATAACATGTATTAAGTACTACTTTCAAAATCCCCAAACTATTTACAAACACATACATGAAACATAAAGTTTCTGGTTTAGTTAAAAACGTAACTAAACCATCTATCCACCACCTCTCCAACACCGAAATACACAAATTATCTATCTCTGCTTAGAATATAGTATAAAAACAAAAAAGAATAGCATTATGAAAGCAACTAAAGAAATTTGAATCCATGAAATATACATCAGAATGAGAGTGAATATAACTGAAGCTGTATGAATATATGATGACCATTCAATTTCTTCTATGTCCAACAGCATTTTCTTCTTTTGGATAAATTCTACTGCTTCTTGTAGGGAATCAAAGATCTTCACTCCTTCTGACAAGGTGATTTTTATTCTTGCAGGAAAAAAAATTTGAGCTTTAATATTTGCTTTTTACAAGGACTTAATTAGAGGAACACACTCCTTTCTTCTGGATATGACTTTAGAGGTGTAGTCATTGTCAAAATGAAGAACCTTTTCACCCATCTTGATAGTGGAATTAGTCCAAGCTGATTTCAGCACTAAGTCCTTGTCTTGTGAGGGAAGAAATCTCACTATTATAGACCTAGGGTTAGATGAACTCAGAGATGAAGCTGGATTTGCCAGGGACCAATGAACCCTCTCAATTCCAAAAGAGAGGGATTCAGGCATGTTTAGTGACAATGAAAACCATTTATTGAGAAACTGAATCATGTTAGCGCCCTCTTCTTTCTCAGGAATTCCATATGTTCTGATGTTATTCCTCCTTGACCTACTTTCAAGGTCTTCCAGTTTCTCAATCAGCCTGGTGTTTTGTTTCAGAAGAAATTCATTGTGATGTTCATTTTCTGTCACTCTAGTATCTAGGTCAGTTACTGTTTCCTCTAAGGCAACAATCTGTTCAGATTGTTTTTTTTACTATTCCATTTAGAAGTTCCAGCTGTTTACTCCATTCTTGTTTGATAATATCCATTTTGTTTTCAAATGTGGCCATTTTTTAGTGACAGTTCTTGGATGTTTATTATAAGATGTAGTTCTTTCTTCACTGCACTCTCCTGGTGTGGGTTCTTCACGTTGCTCATGTTTTTAGTGACAGTTCTTGGATGTTTATTATAAGATGTAGTTCTTTCTTCACTGCACTCTCCTGGTGTGGGTTCTTCACGTTGCTCATGTTTTTAGTGACAGTTCTTGGATGTTTGTTATTATAAGATGTAATTCTTTCTTCACTGCACTCTCCTGGTGGCTCATGTTTTTAGTGACAGTTCTTGGATGTTTATTATAAGATGTAGTTCTTTCTTCACTGCACTCTCCTGGTGTGGGTTCTTCACGTTGCTCATGTTTTAGTGACAGTTCTTGGATGTTTATTATAAGATGTAGTTCTTTCTTCACTGCACTCTCCTGGTGTGGGTTTTTCAAGTTGCTCTTGTTGAGATCTCCAGTAGAAAACGTCTTGACAGGAATAATTAAAAAATAATCTTGACCATGTTTTAATTTTTAGGAAATAATAAAGAGCCTATGTTACTCTTTCTTTCAGTATATGTTTAGATAGATTTTTCTAAAAATTAAAGTATATTTCCTGTCAGGATATTAAAATCTCAGCAGAGCTATGGATTTCTGCAGCTATCAGACTGGCATCTTAGCCACGGCCCTGTCTTTACAGTTTCTGAACTGAGATTTTTCTGTGGTGTCTCTAATACTTGCCTTTTAAGCAAAGGGTCATCTTCTTATCAATTCTATTAAGGGAACTGTTACAGCACTGAAACTTGTAATAACCTTAGCCTTAAAGTTTGCTGCCCCCAAAGATTTTTCCTCTTTTTTGCAATTGTGTGGAGTTACACTTCTATTGCCTTGAGCTTTGTGGGCTCTTGGGACATATTCTTATCAGAGAAGATAAAAGCATAAACGCTAGCATTTTTTTGTCAAAACTCCATCTCAGTTTGTTTGAAGGGAGACCATGTTTTGTTTCAGCATGTTGTTTCAGTGCTTTGTCATACTTTTTCTAGCTTCTTCCATAAATTTTTTTACACTATTATACTGATTCATCCTATGGCATATTTTATAATGTTCTGAAACATTGCAACAGACGAGTTTACTCTCAGTATCACCTTTTTATCTCAGGAGGCCAGTGGGCGCTGTCTTTCCAGGATAAAGTTTTATCTAGATGTATCTTGATGTGTAATTTAAATTGGAGGCTATATGTGAGTCAATTAATTTAATGATCATGTTAGCAGTCACTGGAGTGAGGTGTCCTTTATTTATAATTGCTTCATTTGTAGCCTTCATGTTAATATATTATGCAGCTTCACAAGGATTCTTATGATTTGGTGGTGGTATTTAGGCTAAAATCCATAAGGCTTGTTGTAATGTTCTCTGGAACATCCATCTATAAAAGTCTGTTTTCAACTTCATGTCTGAGATAGTGGGATATTCTTTGTAGTTGTGCAACAGGGGTTACATTTTGATCTACATGTAGCTTTACGTGGTATGCTTTACATTAGCAGTAAAACAAATATATTTTCAGACACCTCTAATAACTTACATGACTTCTGTGGTTCTTGTGAACCTTATCACATTTTACACTTACTGCATGATGCACAAATATTATGCACAGCTCATCAGGTTAAGGCCTTTCTGTCCAGCACATTAAAGAGTGTTATTGTCATTTTATCATGTATTTAATTTATTTATCATTTATTAACTGGGAAAGTCCAGCTTGGAATGAAGCCAATTTTCAGCAGAGGCCTAGGGAGAAACACTCCAGACACATGCCTTTGTAACATGGGAGGAAACCCACATGAATGCAGGGAGGACATGCAAACTCCACACAGAAGGCACCCCAGCCAAGAATCAAACCAGAGAACCTCTTGCTGTGAGGCAACAACACTACCGCTGCACCACTGCGCCGTCCACTGCACCACTATGCCATATGTATTGTGACATATGTTGAGGAAAAATCCCTTCATAGGCAAGGGTTTGTTAATATATATATTTATTTTATTTATTTATTACATTTGTTAACCGGGTATGTCTGACTGGGCCAGAGGCCCGCTTTCAGTGGAGACCCGGGGAGAAAAGCTCTGCAAAAATACAAAACAACAACATATAAAACAAAAAGCATAGTAACAGCAATATATTAGCACAAGAATTATTTTACAATATCAAGAAACAGAGCAATACATGGTCATGCTGACTAGAGGAGACCAAGGGAGAAAAACTTGACAGTAGTGCGACACAACCAAGAAGCAGTAAAAAAAATAGTACAAACAATATAACTGTACAAAGGCAGTAGCAGTAACAACCAAGTAGCAGAACATATAGTTCAGTCAGTGAACTGTACAATTACAGTGCTGAGTGAGCAAACACTAGATCGGATCTAAAATAAAGTTTGCAAAAAGAGGTTAGGAGGTAGTTTGAGAAAAAAGGTAAAAAATAAAAGAGTGGGAAATAGAATTAACCTGGGAGTGGCATGAGCATAGCCAGTGAGTAGTAAGGTGTTCTTTAGGAGTGATTTGAACTGGTAATATGCTGAACTTTTTGTTATTAAGTCTGGAAGGGTGTTCCAGAGTTTGGCTCTTCTGTGTGAGTAGAGGGAGTCACCATGCTGGTTATGGGAGTTGGATACTTTTAGTAAAAGTTTCTTAGAAGATCTGAGAGATCTACTATTACCATTAGGTATGTATATAATCTGTGCTGTGTAACCTTGGCTACAGCCTTAATGTAATCTTCCTCTGATAAAACATTAACCAATATCCTTGGGTAAACAAATATATTGTTTTTTTTCTAATACTGAAGCTTAATTTCAGCTCATTTACTGTATATACACATTCTCCTTTTTGTTACTACATACTCTAATTTGTTCTGTATTGGTTCTCTTTCTGTGTATATACATATAATTCCTTTGTTTCACCACATTATTTTGGGTCTAATAACTGTTCAGTCCAAGCATAATTTTTGTTTTGCCCATGCTGGCAAAAGAGTTACAACTTTTATCCATTTCTGCTGTAAACTGCATTGACACATTTATTTTTTGCTTACCTATCTTGTTTTTTACTGAATTTTTCTGAACTACCTATTTGTTTTCTATTTGTATTTTATTAATAATATGTCCCTTACTCTTCTTTATTTTTTATCTTGTATGCCAGCCAATAATTCAGATCTAGCAAAAATCTAACAGCGTGAGTGTATTTCCTGGCATAACTTTTCCCCCTCTATCAAGTCCTTCCACAACTTTTTTTAACATGTTTTACTTGAAATACAACAGGAGTGGCTTATCCTATCGGACTGCTGGACTGCAGCTCTCTCACCTAGAAAAAAAACAAAAAATATCTGTAAAACAAAAAATTCACGAGTCCCGCGCATGCGCGGACAACTCAGACTGCCTTTATCAGCAGTCCGGATATGGAGAAAGCGGTACCCAGCAATCATTGCTGTGAGGTACCAGAAATCTGTGCATTGATGACGGCACAGAACAGAGGAGCTCCGGACTGCTTCAGCCGCAGTCAGAACCAATGAGCAGGACTGAGCTGCTCTCGCAGGACTGTCAGTGCGTGGGCTTCATGGATTACTACTGGACAAAGACTTCAGGTAGGGATTGCTTCATTCACTGGATTAAAAGGTAGGTGTTTTGGACAAAAGCTTCAGGTAGGGATTGCTTCATTCGCTGGATTACCGGGTAGGTGAAGGCTTTATACTACAGAACAAAGGAAGGGTGTGTGTGTGTGTGTGTGTGTGTGTGTGTGTGTGTGTGTGTGTGTGTGTGTGGGTAATGCCCCAGTTACTATATACTGGTGGCTAGAGAGAACAAATGGTGGTGGGTAGAGATACTCAGGCTTGAACCCTGTACCGTGTATGCAGGTGTTAAGGACCTGAATTCCTTACCCACCACCATTTGTAAAAAAAAAAAAATCGCAGATTTTTGCCTCATATTTGATCTGATCTTTCCTCATAATATCTGTGGTTTCTAAATGTTGCAATGCTTGATATTTGATGGTGCAGTGGTAGCATTGTTGCATCACAGCTGTAGGTTTTCAGGTTTGATTCTTGGCTGGGGTGCCTTCTGTGTGGGTTTGCTTTTGTGTCCTCCCGTGTTACAAAGACATGTCTGCATTATTTCTTCCTGGGCCTCTGCTGAAAATTGTTTTTTTTTGTTCCAAGTCAGATTGTCCTGATTAACAAATGTTAAATAAAATTGGCAGGCATTTGAATTTCAGACTTCAGGTTTCTGAATGTTTAATTCCTTACATATTTGATGGTGCAGTGGTAGCATTGTTGCCTTACAGCTATAGGTTTTTCTGGTTTGATTCTTGGCTGGGGTGCCTTCTGTGTGGAGTCTGCATCTCATCCCTGTGTTTGTGTGGATTTGCTCTGGTGTCCTGCCATTTTACAAAGACATGTGTCTGCAGTATTTCTCCCTGGGCCTCTGCTGAAAATTGTTTTTGTTCCATCAGAAGTAAAATAGTCAGGCATTTGAATTTCATTCTTCATATTCTTCAGAAAATACATAGTAACACAACCTTTTATTCTAGCAATTTTCTAAGTTTATAAGATGAATATTTGAAATTTGTCCTTATTTTTGGGGACTGTATTACCCTATTATTGGATTTGTCCAGGTTTTTTGTGCTAAGGTTGACAGCTATGGCAAGAACTGAGTTCACTGAATATGTTTGAGGGCTGTATTCCCTCGTTACTGGGTTTGTCCAGGTGTTTTGTGCTAAGAGGTTGACAGCTATGGTGAAAACTGAATTCATTAAATGATAGCCATTTAAGTTTCAGTCTTCCTCTCTTTCACAAAGCAGTTGATTTGGCGTAGTGGTATGTTGCTCTGACTGTTTTGCACAGGGACCTTGGCAGTAAAATGTATGGTCGTAACACAGCATTTTTCTTTTACAAAGCAGCTGATTTGGCATAGTGATATGTTGCTCTGACTGTTTTGCACAGGGACCTTGGCAGTAAAATGTATGATGGTAACACAGCATTTTATTCTAGCAACTTTCCAAGATTATACAATGTTTAATGTGTCCCTGGTTTTTGGCCTTTTGACCCCCCCAATAAAGTTGGCTTTTTCCAGATTTCTTGTGCTGCAAAGTTGAGATGCAGTTGAATATTGAGTAGATTTTACAAGGAGCTTAGAGCTGCAGGGGAAGATAAGTTTAGTGCTGCTTATGCTAAGTCAGCTTGCATTGTTAATAGCACAACAGGCTGTGTACTTGCTTTTGATGCAGAAGGTTGTTGGTTCTACTCCCACAAGGGGTGAATGCTGCCATACTGAAAAAGTTAAGATACTAACTATGAGACTGTTATCAGTTTGCCATCCATTTCCTATTGCAATATTACTAGCTTATCATTTTTAATGTAATATAGGCAATTTATTCCTCAGGGGCATCAGACACTTTATTTTTTGATGAAACCATGAAATATAAAGGTGTTTGCTATTAGCAACATCTTCATTAGTTACAGATTTATTTAATGTGGAATTATTTAGATGACTTTTTACTTCAGAGATTGCGCATATTTACTGATAATGGTGGACTGTAGAATTGTGCATATTTACTGATAATGATGGACTGTAGAATTGTGCATATTTACTGATAATTGTGGACTGTAGAAATTTGAGTAGACTTTTATGATGGAAATGTTCTGAACTGGGCAGTTTTGTCATTATGGGTGCATGCATTTTGTTTCATTGTTTACTGGAAAGATGTTCTGAATTGGGCAGTTTTGTCATTATTGGTGCATGCATTTTGTTTCATTGTATACTGGAAAAATGTTCAAAACAATAGGAAAGTGTATCAAAGAGCACATGTATGTTTCATATGCAAGGAGCCTATGATTTGAAAACAGCCCAGAATTAATCTTTATCTGCCACTGGTAAAATGTATTTTCTTTGAATGTGGGTTTCAATGCTGTTTCAATGAATGTGAGTTTCAAGGGCAGAGAAGTGTTAATGCTAAGTTTGTTTAGCAGACGTCTTAGTGTTTGTGCTGTAAAATGCAAAATAAAACTTTCAAATGAAGTCCAAATCATCATAGAAGTAAATCAGTATGCACATTAGTGTTTATGGTAAATGGAGTGAAATAGCCAAGTAATGGATCATTGGAATGGCTGCAGGGGGAGGCTCCATTCGACCATGATTTTGTAAGGGGGAAGGGCGGCAAACTTAAAGACAGCCCCAGCTGAACTATACCTCCCAACTGTCCAGATTTTCAAAGTATGAATAGATTTTTGCTTCTTATTTTTGGTTTGTTCCTCATAAAATTTGTGGTTTTCTGGCAAATCATTTAGGAATTAAGTCACTAAATAATGACACACTGAGTTTCAGACTTCATAACCTTCAGAAAAATGCATGCTAAAGCAAGACCTGTTGTTCTATCAACTATCTCAGTTTATACAAGAGCAATTTTTAGTACTGTTTATATGTTCCCCCAATATATTTGGCCTTGTCCAGATTTATTGCATTAACAGGTTGAGAGGTACATGTAAATAAATTACTTTATAGAATTAGGCATAGCCAAACCTCTCAACTGTCTCTGATTTTGGCTCAAAATGTTGCTCTTCCCCCTAATAATCCTTCCGCAAAATAGTAATTTTGGAAGAAAACATGGAGGGTTTACAATTAAGATATAACTGTAATAATCAGTTATAGATTACTTTTATTTCAGAAATGCATGTAGATTATTTTATTTTGTCAGCTGCTCAAGTTAGCAGTACTAATATTAAAGTGTCCCTTCTTTGACAGGTTCCCAGCTGTATTGTGTGGCTATTTTATATTTTTACATCACATTTGTGGTCCATTTTTCATAAAATTGTGTTTTTTTTGGCAAATTAGTGACAGATCATTAAAGACTGAAGTTAGAAAATAATGACAGACATTTGAGTTTCAGATTTCATACCATTCAGAAAATTCATACTAATGCAAGACATATTCTATTATCTTTCTAAGTTTATAAGAGCAATATTTTAAAAATTGTCCTTATTTTTGGGCCTTTGTCTCACTTTTTTGTATGGCTTTGTCCAGATTTTTTGCTCTGAGGTTGAGAGGTATGACAAATGTGTCAGGGCAATCACAGTCAGCCAGAGACAAATTGTGACATACTTGTTGCACCCCACTCCCCCATGTAGTGACCCTGGATGTGTCGGAGCAAGGCAAGGAGTAGTTATGCAGTGTAAATGTGCAGAGTATCCCCCCCATCCAAGGTAGACACAAGTACTAGAGTGGCTTTTCATCTGTCCTTGATTTTTGCAGAATGGTCTGGTTTCTGTCATACTTTTGTACTGTTGATTTATGCTTATTACTCAAAGTGCCTGTTGCTCTGTGTTCAAGTAGCAATACTTTAATGACCATCAGGTAAGCTTGGCTGAGATCGTAAGATGTAAGTAAGCTTTAATAAGCATACTGTTAAAGAATTGCCGACATTGAAAGCCTTTCTGTTGCCATGTAGAGAATACTTAACTAGATAATGTATAAGCCTTGGGTATTGAAATGCATATGACAGTATTTGTAATAATGGACAGGATTACATTATTTTAAGAAGCTCATTACACTTGGAGACTTCCAGTCATCTTTGCAGGCTTTACCCGTAAACTAAACAGAATGCCAATCGTGTGGTCCATAACCTGTACAGTAATCCTTTTAAGCAATGTATCTTGAGCTTATTTCTTGTTTGCTTTTCATTTTTTACTTCAGTCATGTTTTCCCCATGAAACAAGTAGATAGTTGTCAGGCAGCAGGTCTTTTTTTGGATAAGAAACATTTTTACAAGTGGGGGCATCAGAGATTTCTACTTTCAGCATGTTACTTGGTACTTTAATAAAGCTGAATATAAATTATAATTAGAACTGAAGTGCAAGAAGTGGTTTGAGTTGACTAGTGCTTGTTTTTCTTATACTTGATTTTGACTGGCATTCCATTAATGTATTTAAAAGTAATTTATTTTTTCATGCCTCACAACCTTTTTGTTTCCATCTAGATATTAAGTAAGCTGTCATGCAGCCAATGCATTGAAATATTTTTATTCTTCTACACTTCATTTTGTCTTCATTGGACTCTCATAATGACAGTTTGGCACCCAGGGCAGTGTATTTAGTTAGTTTTTGTGGTTTTGAGCATAGCTCCTCCCCTTTCTGGTTGACCACACCCCTTCTCATTGACCCCACCCATTAAGCTGCCTCCTGCAGCCCCCCTTTGATTTTAAGTCACCAGCTGCCACTGAAATACAATATTTGTTATCTATGCTTGATTAAAATGTTCATTTATTTATTTATTAGTATGGAGGAAAACAAGCTTGATGCCTCTTAGGTATCAGACAAAAACTACCAACTTGAAGTTATTGTTTCAATACAAAACTACACCATTCATTGCCAGTTTTCATAATTGTCATGCAGGTGGGTTTAGACATTGACATAACCGCTTTAATTAATTTAATTTTAAATAAACAGGACTCAAGTCATAAGCGGGCTCAATTACATTAAGTCTAGGGAACTGCATCTTCAAGCTCTTCATTATTTATTATTTACTTATTTATTTTGCAATTGTTGACTGGGCTAGTCTAACTGGATATATGTCCATTTTCAGTAGAGGCCCGGGGAGATAAGCTCCAAGAAAGAAACAAAAAAAACAACAAATAACCACATCAGTCATATATACAATGCATATTACAGGTTAACACAGAATATTCAGAGAGGGCAAAAATGATCACAGTGCGAAATGCAGGTACAATACAACATACAGGTACAGTACATAATACAAAAGAAGGCAGGTTATTGTATTGTTATATTAATAAAGAGTTCTCCCAATAATAAGTAACCACAGAGGATGGAAATAATGTAATGTAGAGGGAGATGATAATTGTAGTTAATAAGGAAGGTCAAGAATCATATAAAATGCTTTTTTTTTAATTCTAATTAAAAAAAAATATATATATATAACTATTGGGCAACTTCAACAGTTAGGAATCTGATTAATTAAAAGAACACTTGTAGAACTGTTCATTTGTGACCAATGCCAAACTGTCAGACTAAGTGCTTGATTCAAAAATCATCTGTACATTCTCCTAAAGAATGCAGAATTCAAATTCAACGAACCAGCAATATTGATAATTAACTTCATGAATCACTCATGAGAAATACTTTCTTCAGTTTCATAGTTTATTGCCTAGCCAATAACTGCCTCACTACATTGTCTGCAGCCAGTCAGTGCCATGTAGTGTTACTCTCTTCCCACAGCACAATCATCATAGGATCATAGGAGGTTACTAGCCTAAATGGCTTGGAGCCCTTACAAGCCTAGCCAAGAGCTTATCCCCAAAAAAGAAACCTCAAGTATCATATAAAATGCTTTTTTTTAATTCTAATTAAAAAAATAAATAAATAACTATCGGGCAACTTCAACACTTAGAAATCTGATTAATTAAAAGAACATTTGCAGAACTGCTCATTTGTGACCAATGCCAAACTGTCAGACTAAGTGCTTGATTCAAAAATCATCTGTACATTCTCCTAAAGATGCAGAATTCAAATTCAATGAACCAGCAATATTGATAATTAACTTCATGAATCACTCATGAGAAATACTTTCTTCAGTTTCATAGTTTATTGCCTGGCCAATAACTGCCTCACTACATTGTCTGCAGCCATTCAGTTTCATGTAGTGTTACTCTCTTCCCACAGCATAATCATCATAGGATCATAGGAGGTTACTAGCCTAAATGGCTTGGAGCCCTTACAAGCCTAGCCAAGAGCTTATCCCCAAAAAAGAAACCTCATCACTACCTTACACTTTAAAAAGTAAAATTCCAAGATTGCTCCTTCTAGTACAAGTCCACCTCTTAACTTTAAAAAAAGCATTCTGCAAAACAGCCAAAGCACTGTAATAAACCTCAAGCTGGAATTAGAAAGCAGCTAACTATTCAGTTTAACCAAACACCTATCCTGCACCAAATACTGACATGCCTTCAAAACCCAGGACCTTCCGCCACAGATAGCAGATAAAATCCCATCCATCCAAACTCAAACAACAATTCATATTCAACTTATCTTAAGTATTACATCCACAGCTTCAATAAAACACAATGATGCATCACCAAAGTAGTCATGTAGGGCTTAAGCTATATAAAAAATGCATGCAGCATCTGCAAAAAAAAATAGTTAACTTCAAGCATGGAATAAAACTTACCACCTCCCCACATGATTACTTACTGAAACATGGCTTAAACTGATGAAGAAATATTGCCACCAGAACATAACATAAGAAATGACTGAATCACTGAATGAGCTGGTGGGTAGCTACTGGAGAGGGACTTGTACAGGAGGAAACAATCTTGTGGATATAGTTATCTAGTGTAGTTGTGGGCTCAGTTATGGTACTCTTTGGAGGGAGCTGAAGATTTTGTGAGAGCTGATAAATTGCTAGGGTTAATGGCAGGAGTAAAGTGCAGAAAAAAGGCCAAGAAAAAAAGGTAACATATTGTAGCTGAAAAAGATTGGGACAGGGTTGACATTTTCACTTGGAAATTTTAGGAGGTTGGTTATACTAGTTAGTTGAGGATCTATTTACAGAGTGTTAATCGAATGAGGAGTTGAGACTGGCTTGAAGTAACAATAAAAACCCCTACAAAACCCCAAAAATTGATTCTGAAGAATTAATAATAACCAATCTTAAAATAAATTCACATAAGGCAATACACATTATTTGTGCATGTATTCCAACAAATAGAAACAAGATTAATACCTGTGAAAACAATCTGAATAGCAAAAAATGTTAAGCAGAAAAACATTCTTGGCAGTGATCTCAATATAAATTGTTCTGACCACAATATTAGCACGTCCCCTTAAATAACATTCTATTCAGTCTAACCCAAGTAACTAAATGTCCAAAAAGATATGTTAAAGCCTCCAGCAGCAAAGCTTGTACAGTGGATTACATACTTTTACTAATGCAGAAAAAAAGACTGGTATTCTTCCTTATGCACATAGAGACCACCATCCAACTTACATAATCTTAGACCCCTTAAAAATCACCAAAGGGCACCACCTCAACTCTGTAGAAATGTTAACAGCTTCAAGCTTTGTGTTACTTTTATGCTTAAGAGTTGTGTACTAATATGATTAGAAATCAAAAACGATCTCCACTTGTTCAGATGTTATTTCATGCTATTGTAGTATGCCAAAAGCTATGACACTGCCTCTTTACATGATTCAAATACAGGCATTTCCAAATCTGTGACTTTGGAACTGCTGTTCATCATCAAACACTAACTAAACTGTAGGGAGAAAAGGGCGTTTTGTAGTCAGAAACATATTTTCATAGCTACACTGATGTATATGCCATGTACATTTGGATATGTTAGGAAAAGCTGTTACAGTTAAAATAATAACACCTATGAACTGTCTCTAGAGTTTATGTAATAACTGTGGTTATGGTAGTATCTGTATTATGTACCCAAATGTGCCAAAGCTCCTCTAACATTTTTTTCTCTTCCACTGTCTGTTTTCAGTCTCCCCTGACACCAATATCCTGAACAATGGTTTACCTGAAACTTCTTTTCTTTGCAGCCACTACTCACAAGTAAACGATCAGGAACACTAGAAACTATGAGTGAATTATGAGCGAGAAGGTCTCCCTTCAGTTTCTAGTGTAGGTCAACCTTTATGACAAACTGAAAACAATTTAAAGTGCAGTGTAAATAAATATTGCTGAGCACACCACCAGGAATGGCAGCTAAGAATCTTTTGTCTTACCTACATTTATGATAGTCCCTTTCAATAATAGTGTCCTCTAGTATAATGATACAAGCCCACTCTTCCATTTTTATTAAGAAAAGTAATTTTGAAATAGTGTGGTAAGTGTAATTCTCAGAATGCATACTGGCTAACTATAAGCAGCAATTTTCATTAAGAATGGAACAAACCTTTTGGTCCAGTGTAGCTGATTGTTTTTGTGCATGCCACAGACAGCTTCTATCTGCTCCATTCATCCTTGCTCTGCTTGGGCTCACTCATCTACCCTACCTCCATTTCCTATCCACCCACGCTATACATACATTTATTTTCAGCTAGCCACTCCCACACACTCCATTATCCAATCACGCAAGCAATTTCAGTTCCAGCCATCACTCAAAATTATCTAATCCTATCTGTTCTCTAATTACATACTATATTCACTTGGTCAGTTAAGTATTAACTACTTATAGGTTCATAGGTTCATAGGTTTATACTAGGCTATCTGCCCTAAGGCATTTATAAGCCTAGCCCAAAGTTTTGTGGCTTATGCCACCCCTTATATGAAAAAATACTGTACCCATTAGTTTGTTGTGCCTCTGTCCAGCAGTGACACAGAGATGATTCCCGAGGTAAACCTACGATCTCCCATCCACAGGTCAAGATTTCTCTTGAACAGAGCCAGTGAGGTGCTCTGCCTCACATGGACCGGGATTTTATTCCACAGCATAGGGAGTCTCTGAGTGATAAATCTATCCCTCCAGCACGTCCTATTTATATCCGTGCTAAGGTTTAAGTCGCTTGCTCTAGTGGTTTTGTTGGATTTGGATTTTTTGAGGTGGAGCATGTCCATTAATTCCGGGTTGGACATGGCCTTGTATGTCAGGCACATGTCACCTCTGAGCAGACGGTATGCGACTGAATAGAGCTGGAGTTTCTTCAATCTGGCAGCATATGACAGATTTTGGAGTCCCTTTATCCTTTTGGTGAGGAACTTTTGGGGTCTCTCCAATTGCTGCAGATGTCGGGTGAGATACATCCCGAATGGGGCATTGTACTCTAACTGTACAATCCTCATACATAACTGTAAAATCCCCTTAACCAGTACATGTAGCCATCAATCATCAGTAATAAACTTTTCTCTCATCTGCTGCTATACTGTAATACACCTCTAAAATTACACTACTACATACATTTGCTATAGCAATATTTTACCCTTATACACTACTGCTCTCATAATCCTATCAATAGCTACACATCTAACCTCATATCATATCCATCTAAATGGTTCAACACCCTCCCATACTACCCAATTCCCCTATCCATCCCAAATGAATCCCATAAGCAATGTAATATCAACCTGAATCTAGAACACTGCATACATTGATCAACTTACCTATAGTCTAGTCACACAACATAATTATCCCAACATCTCCCTGAAATATGATAGGTTCTTAGTTAAATTCCTCAAGACCATAATACACATAGCATCACAACTAACTCTTAATGGAAATATCCACCCAAATTATGG
The DNA here is from genome assembly GCF_019279795.1 of Protopterus annectens. Lineage (NCBI taxonomy): Eukaryota > Metazoa > Chordata > Ceratodontiformes > Protopteridae > Protopterus > Protopterus annectens. Next base: position 212,084,096 of record NC_056737.1, read on the forward strand.
CCCCAAAACTAACTTAACCCCACTACATCTGCAATCCACTAACCACTCCCAAAGTTTACTAAACCTCTCTAGGAAAGTATCTGATCTTTTACTATTAAATATAAGCATCAAAAGTATTGCTAAAAAAATCCATGACCTCCACACCTGTCTCTATCTATTCACCAGACATCATTCTAATTACCAAAACCTGTCTAAAATCAGTTTTAATTTTTCATCATAAAATCAGATTTTAGCAACAAAGAAATCCTACCTCCTGGATATAATATTTCTAGAGTGAATAGAAAGGGTAAAAGGGGAGGCAGAATAGTCATTCTATTTAAAATAATATTATTCTACTGTAAACCATTTTATTTGAATTAATATAAATAAAACTAATTATTCTAGAAACCATAGATCAAAACATCCCTGATTTTGATAATGCAAAAGTGATTTTTTCTAAACTGAAGATCAGTTCCAAGAAACACTTACATATAGTAGGTACCTATATAACTCCAGAAATAATAATCTTTCCACTTTAGAACACATCCTCCACTGGTCTTCAGAATCTCTGCCCCAGGAAACAATTATCATGGGAGACTTCCATACAGATTGGTTTACCTCTAATTCATAAATCCCTACTAATCACATTAACCTCCATGGCTTCACCCAAATCATACAAACTCCCACTAGAATTCACAAATCATCAAATAGGCACTTCATCCATGACTGGATACTAACAAACAGACCTGCTCATTCCTTACACTCTGGTTGTATTCTAGACAGCCTCAGTGATCATCTTCTGACATATATTCTCAGGTACCACATAAACCCATCAAAGCACACCAGTTACCATCCAATCATGAATAAAAGAAACTTCAACCCTCAAGACTTCATAGCCATCTTCAAACTCTGCCACTGGACACCACTTAAACATTTTCCCCTAGCAGCTGCTGTAGAATATTTTAACTCTGCCTTCCTAAAAGTTTTGAACATGCTAGCTCTTCCTGGAACAATTAGAATAAAATCAAACATTGCCCCATAGCTAACTAAAGAAACTAGATCATTGCTAAAAATGAGAAATATGGCTTGGGATCTATGGCACAATGGCAAATCTCAAGCATTGCAACAGGCTTACCAAGAACTTAGAAATAAGGCCAAAAAGCAAATCAAACAAGACAAAATAAACCACTATTACAGCATCCAAATTAAGCACCAGAATAACCCATAGAAGTTTTGGTCAGCTATAAATAAAACCCTACAACTTGGAAACCCCAGCATGCCCTCCCCTTTAACCACTAACAACACAGATAACATAGCACAATTCAACAGATATTTCACTGAAACCATATTGGCTCTCACAAACAATAACTGCTCCACCTCTCCACTAGTTCTTCCTACATTAAGGAAAAACAGTAATACCATTTCCCTCCAACTTGTCCCAACAGACATGATAAAAAAACTACGTAAAACACTTAAGCCAACAACCTTAGCAGCTGCAAACCTGCCAGCTGATTACCTTAAAATTGCTGCCAAAGCCATCTCCTACCTGGAATCTATCCTTATAAATCACCCCATCTCCAAACACCAAGTTCCAGCAATCTGGAAAATCTCACACATCATTCCACTATATAAAGGGGGCAACTCAACAGAACTGTCCAGCTACAGAGCAATGGCTATCTTGTCATCTCTGTCCAAAATCCTTGAAAGATGCATTCACTCACAAATTCTGGACTATCTCCTAACTAAGACTCTTCTATCCAAAATCCAACATGTTTTTCATCGGTACCACAATACCACCTCAGCTCTAATGAGTTTTACTATCACTGTTCACACAGAAATGATGGCAAATTATCTCCTCTATCTTTCTTTATCTATCTAAAGCTTTTGACACTGTTTCGTATAATCTTATCATAGCCTTTTAAATGTACTTTCTGAACGTCATCCTGCATTACCATGATTCCTAGACTACCTAACTGGGTACTAGCAAGCTGTAAATTGGCAACAAAACCTCTCTCCTCCTCTGACTGTCACACTGGAAGTCCCATAGGGATCTATCCTCGGTCCCTTTCTTTTCACATTATTTATTAACAATCTTCACACTGCTACCCTACATGCCTCCCTTGTCCAACATGCAGATGATTCCACACTGATATGCATTTATTCATCATTACAACAACGCCAATAAGTATTCTGATCCCTAATAAAACCAAACTCATGCTTTTCCAACCCACAAGAGCTGCAGACCCACCCATCATTCAATATCTTATCTTCAAATAATACTACCATTTTTGCCATATCCCAAAATAAGCTTTAGGGTGTTGTTTTGATAACACCATGGAATTTGTTATTCATATAGCTCAGACTGTAAAGAACATACATAAAAAATTGGTACCCTATATAGAAATAAACAGTATCTATCTAGTAACACAAAAGCCACTATTGCAGGAACCCACCTCATCTCTACTCTCTTCTACACCTCAGCAATTCTTACCAACCTAAAGAAATCAGACTTAGTAAAGCTAAACACATGCTAAAATTTCCTTCCCTTGCAGACCCCATGTTAGCACTTATTTTCATGTTTTATTAAGATGGGTTCACTTTATGTGATGTGCTCTGATGGACTGTAACACAATGAAAACAGATGTAAACTTATTATATATTATATTAAATAAGATATAGATGTATTTATACAACCAGCTATGATGATGACCAGAAACATCAGCATTCTTACTCCCTGCACCCCCCACCCCCTAATTATACATGCTGACTCTGAGATCACACAATCCCCTGAGAAAACGAGTATATTCCCTCACCCAAGGATTATCAGTCTCACAGACCTATCCACCATCTTTGTCAGTTGACCAGATATTGTCTACCACACAGATGCTGATGTACTTCCCTAAATATGTGTGTGTGTGTGTGTGTGTGTGTGTGTGTGTGTGTGTGTGTGTGTGTATATGTGCATGCACATATATCTATATATAATCTATTCTATATATATATATATATATATATATATATATATATATATATATATATATATATATGGGTCTATGACATTTCACTGAATGCACAATTCACTGAAAATGAAATTAGTGTGCACTTTTCACTGAAAGCTCAATTCACTGAAAACACAATTCACTGAAACATATTTCACTGAAAGTTATATATGGCATTATATATATATATATATATATATATATATATATATATATATATATATATATATAGTAAGGGGGCCACATTGGGGGGTGTGGCGGGTGTAGCGCCCCACATATTTTAAATATTGTGAACTATATACATGGATACTTGCAATTCAAATATATTAGTGTTCTCTGAACATAATATATACTTAAAATATGTGGGGGGCTATGCCCCCACACCCCCCAATGTGGGGGGCAGTGCCCCCATACCCCCATTACTATATATACTAACTCCAGGGTCGCACTACAGTGGGGAAAAGGACATATATAACTTTCAGTGAAATGTGTTTCAGTGAATTGTGTTTTCAGTGAATTGAGCTTTCAGTGAAAAGTGCACATTAATTTCATTTTCAGTGAATTGTGCCAAGTAACTAGCAAGAACCTATAAAACTATAAATTGCTAGAACTGTAACCCCTTCCAATAATAGCTAAAAATGTTAAGGTTAAAATGAAAGTCAAAGAGTGAAGTTGTATTGAAACAGATACTACAATTTCTAGTTTCATAGATCCACCAGAATGCCCATCTCCAATTAGATGACAGGATGAGAATGAGAAACTTATAAAGAGTTAATCATTTAATTTCACAACCAAATTGATTGTCTGCTATGATTAAAACCTTAGTGCTCATACTCACCGACAAATATACTGTAGATGAAAAAAAAGCTAGCACATTTGTGCTTTGTTCTATTACAGAAAATGTTTGTGGATTTCTGAAATATATCATGGCACATCATCATTGCACTTTTGTCTTAGATGTACTAATTGAACAAAACTTTGCGAGAGCAGCTGTCAAAATAAAAGGATGTGGCTGTTTTTTTTTTTTTTTTATTTTATTTTCAGAAATAAATGCTGTCCTATCTAAGAGCATTGTACTTTAAGAAAACTGGTAAAGTAAACATCTTACTGGCTCACTTAGTTTTAAGAACTTTTATGCAGATATTATTTGTCTAGTTGTTTTTTTATTCAGCATTTTGTATTACTAACTGTCACTTCTCTAACAACTGCATTGCAATTACAGCTACCAAATTATCCCGTTAATGACATTATATATAACACCTACAATCAATAAGCTGGCAAGTGTTAACATGATCATAATTAAGAAAAACTTGTTTTTTTTACTTCAAACGTCCACTGTAATGACATTGCTGCCTGACAGCTTGCACAAACACTATACCTATAGTTAAAATTTGTGAAAATATATTCATTGCAAATAACTGCATTTGTTAGGGACATACAAGCATAGAAATGTGAAGCTGTTGCTTTTTCATAGTGGCCATCTCTAATCCCTTACCTTCCAACAGGAAGTCAAAGTAGATGTCTATTTTTTTTCTCATCTTTTACTTCAAGCTATACGTGTTTGTTGGAAACGCAATATATTATGGGTCTCCTTTGCTTTGTAAGCTAGTAAAATATTTCTAATAAAGAAATTTTAAATGGATTCTTTCTGACTAAAGTCACTAACCCAAGGAATGTCACTTTTGGATATTTTGGAAGGATAAGTAGAGGGGGATAAAAATGACACTTTCTTAATGGGAGTCAGCATTGTCTGTTGAGGATGGCTATTGCTTGTGGCTGTGGGGATAACATGGGATCTTATATTATATAAGTATATAAGCTGGCAGGGTGGCCATGGATGGGAATCCTTGTGCATGGTGCAAGGATGGGGTGACAAACTCCCCCGCACAAGGCAGGAAAAATGCTGAACTCCACTTCAGCAAGGTTACAGTGCAGTGAACTCTGGGAGAAGGAAGTATTTTCTGCTGCTCACTGTTTCTACAGCTTCGTCCTATGTAGTGAAAACTTTAGTTACAAGAAAGAGAATTGTGAATATCTTATGCACCTGGCAATATTGCAGCAGTTTTATATAATATACATAAGGTAATATGCATTACAATAAACAGATACATACCTCCTTTTACCACAGAAAAAATAGAAGCTTTCACTGGAAATGTTATACATTTGATATATTGTTATAGCAATAATTGTATTAATGTTGGAGATTTTTTCTAAAGTCTGTTTCAGTTGTAAGGGGGAATATTAGGCATGAAAGAGGATGAATTATGACATAAAATGCTACAGCTGTGTAAACATTTTCCCATGAAACCAAAACTATAGCCCATTTAGCTCTGTAGCATAGTATACTGAAAAATGTACATGCATTTTATCTGTTTAGTACAAAAACATTGCCAATATTTCAGGCTACTTCTGCTGAGACATCTGCTGCTCTTTCTCTGCTTCATTATTTCAGTGGAAAGAGCACACATTTGCCAAATAATAGTTTTTTTATTACTGTCTTCTTTTCTGATTCACCAAACTACTATATATCATGTGATAAAAACAAGTGACAAAAGGCTTAGTTGACCACCTGCTTAAGTGAAATAAACAAGGTCAGCAATTCAGTGTCTTTTTCCGTAGAGAAAATGTGCAGACACAAAAAATGCATTTAAAGTGGTATCCTCCATTAAGTGGCCAAGACGATGCAAATCTGAGCATTTGTTTGCTTTTATTTTTGGATTTTCTTCTCTTGTATAACATACAGTTTTTATTCTGCAGAGAACGTGTTTTACAGATTTCAAAACACCATCTTAAAATACTACAGACTTGTAGGCAGAGTCATAGATTCTTTTCTCCCTGTATACCAGATGCAGTATATAATGGGAATGTTTCTTGACCACTAAGTAAAAAGAAAGTGATTCAGAAAAGGACTAATATGCTAGGCAATATGCAGGCCATGAGCTACCAAGAAAATGTATGGCATACTCAGTCTGTATGCCCTGTACTAGTACAATGAAGTGGGCACTCAAACAGAAAGAGTTGGTGGCATAAATGTAAAGCACAACAGCCTTTGTTCTTCAGATAGGAGGTCCGAAGACCCCCACACCCCCCAACCCTAGTAGCCTACCGCGAGAAAAACACACAATTGAACTCAGAATAATTTTCTTTTGGGAGTATCTCTGTAACTAGGACTTCTATTACCATATTGCAGCTTTGCACAAATACACACACGTACACAACAGTGTGTACACCTTATAAAGTACAGTCCTACCTATTACATCTCCTACATTAAGAATAGTCAGAATTAAGTTAGCTGTTCTTTATTGGCCAGGCCATTCATCCCAACAACAAACTTAAAGATAGAAAGAGAGAGGTAGATAGATAAATAGACAAATCTAACTGTTATGTGTTAGGAAGGAAGCAAATGACATGGGCTGGTCATGACATTTGGGATATGAGGTCAAAATCATGGTTTCACTCAACACATCTGAAAAGATCACAAAGTACTGCAGTCAATTTGCCCAGCCTTTGCATGGTGGTGTGAAAAAGACTGATAAAGCAATGCATAAAAACAAACAAAGACACTGATATACACGCATACATGCATGACACATGCATGCTGAGGCCATAAGAGTGTACATGTGTATGCATGTGTGCAGATGCACATGAATTGTACATTGTTTTGTTCAAGGTGCTATCATGATGGGGCTTCACAATAACTGTACAATTGCTTAGTGCAAAGGGATGGAAAACCTGCGAAACCTGAATGAACTGCCAGTAAACATGATGAACTTCCTGCAAGTCGCATTATCTGGTCAGAGGTAGTGATTTATATTTAATAGTGTACTCTTGTAAACAGATGTCCTTTTTATAGCCATAGTACTCGTGGGTGTGTGTGTGTGTGTGTGTGTGTGTGTGTGTGTGTGTGTGTGTGTGTGTGTGTGTGTGTCAGGTGGAGGTATCTTGATATACATCAACAGTAAGGTAACAGGTATACCTCTAGGGTTGTTAAACAGGATGACATGCAGAAGTTCCTCCATGTGCAGATCACCAAAGACAATATCCTATACCCTAACCTAGCCAGCTATAATTCACCCTACAAAACAAATAGTACCAGAATTACCCATTTTAAAGCCTTAAAGCTTGCCTGTGATATAAATAGGACCTGCTGGAGAGATAGGTATGTATCCCAGAGGCTCCCCATCCATGTGAAGCAGAGTTCCACCCTAACCCAATTCAAGTGCAACTTAGATAATTGGATGGGAAATCAGAAAATCATCCCTGGTTTGGCATCTATGTCTTTGATGCAAACAGGTAACCTGTAAATGGTTCATCTCCCAGGCCCATGCTTACACTTATCAAGGGTGTCAGAACTTGTCAGAGATTCAGGATGCATGGCTAGGCTTAAAAAGGCCCTTGTGGTTGTTAATCTAGTAAACACCTATGCACCTGTGAACCTGTGATAGTTAACGGGGATGGATGACTTCCCAAAGGATACTATTATGCATTTCTTGGTATTTAGTTTTAGTCTATAGCTCTGACACCAGTTGTTTGTCTGTGTCAGCCCTTCCTGGAAAACATTTGTGTCAGTGTGAGATTCAATGACAGCTCCTAATTTGCAATCATCTGCAAATTTATTCAGCCAGAGACCACTGACATTGGCCTTAACTTTTATTTATTTATTTATTTATTTACATTTGTTGACCGGGAGTGTCCGACTGGACGTGGGTCCATTTTCAGCGGAGGCCCAGGGAGAAAAGCTCCACAGTAAAATAAACAGACAGTAGTTACATTGGATTACATAGCGGTTAACAATTTAACATAGAAATTACTTACAACATATTTACAGATGAAGAACATAATACATCAGTAGACAACTAGAATCTTTATCTGTGAAGTACATAACAGGCATTAACAAATGTAACAATGAGAAGTTCCTGCTGTATAATAAGTACTAGGCTTATGAGCATCTGAGCTTGCTATCATCAAGGTAGTTAGTGGAGGTGAAAGAAAGGTAGTAGTTGGATGGGGTGGATGATATTAGAGTGGGAGTTGCAAGGGCATAGCCAGCATGTTTTTAGGTGGGTTTTAATAAAGTTTTGAAGTTGGTGCATGATGGTACGGAGGTAATTGTGGGTGGGAGTGAGTTCCATAATTTGGCTATGGCGCAAGGGAATAGTGCTTCACCAGCAGAGTTATTGGCTTTAGTGATCTGCAAGTGATTTTTGTTGCTGGATCTTAGTGGTCTGGTGGTGCGATAGGGTTGGAGTAGATTCTGGAGGGATGGGACATTTAGTGGATGGTTTACTAGTTTGTGGGTGAGTGAGAGTTGATACCACTGAAGGAGGTGAGGGAGTTCAAGCCAGCCCAGTTCAGCAAGTGAGAGACAGTGGTGACTACGGTAGGATGCCCCTGTGGCGAATTTGGCGATTTTGTTGTAGCAGGTCTCTAGCATGTTTAGATCACATTGCCTTAGGTTGGTATATACTGGAGAGGCATAAAGCAGGGTGGAGATAAGGTGGGAATTTGCTATTGAAATCTTTGCTGCTTTGGTGAGAAATTGTTTATTTCTGTATAATGCTCCTAGTTTTTGGACTTTTTTTATGGTCATGGATATGTGAATGTCAAATTTTAGTTTATTGTCTATTTCCACTCCTAGCAATTTGGTGTGTTTAGTTGGGTATATAGTGGTGTTGTCTTTTGCTGTGATGTTAAAGTGAGAGTTGTTTTGAGTATGTTTGGTGGGTTGGAAGATGAGTAGTTTAGTTTTGTTTGGGTTGAGTATTAATTGGGCATCGGATAACCATGTTTCAACAGAGGAAAAGGCTTCCTGTGTGACTTTTTGCAGTTTGGGTAGGGACTGGGCAGAGCAGATGATGGTTGAGTCATCTGCGTATTGGATGAGTGTGCCATGTTTGGTGGCAGAGGCTAGATTATTGGTGTAAACAGAGAAAAGTAGGGGTCCTAGGATGGATCCTTGGGGAACCCCTATGGAGACAGGTAGTTGGGGAGATATGTCATTCTGCCATACAATGGATTGTTGGCGGTCAGACAGGCAACTGTGAAACCAGTTGGTGACTGATTGTGAGAAGGATAGGTTATTGAGGACAGAGATAAGTTGTTTGTGTGGGACCATGTCAAATGCTTTAGATAGGTCTAGGAAAGTAGCAGAGGAGAGATAGCCATTGTTCTTATGCTGAAGGATAGTGTTAGTAAAGGAGAGTAAGGCAGTGGTGGTTCTATGGTTTGGTCGGAAACCATGCTGAGTACTGGAAAGGAGGTTGTTAGTAAGGAGGTAGTGTGAGACCTGAGAGTGTATGCATCTCTCTAGTATTTTGGAGAGTGGAGAGAGAATAGCTATGGGGCGGTAATTGGTTAGTTCTGCAGAGGGTCCGCCTTTGTGGAGGGGAATTATATGTGAGACTTTCCACAATGTGGGAACGTAACTTTCTGAAAGAGATCGGTTAATCAAGATGGATACTGGGTAGGCCAGAGCATCAGCTGTGATTTGTAGGTATTCACTTGGGAGGTTGTCTGCTGCTAATTTGGTGGGTTTAAGTTTAGTTAAGAGTTTTTTTATGTTGAACTTTTGAGAAGTAAATGCCAAAAAGGAGCAGTCCAAAGAATGATCCCTGAGGGACTCTACTTGTGACTGGCCTCTTTGTAAAGGTGGACTCCCCAGTTCTAACTTCCTGGGTCCTGTCAATGAGCCAGTGGGCTATCCACTAGGTGACATACAGGTTTGTACCTAACCTCTTGAGTTTGTTAACAATGCCTGAGTGGAATATTGCGTTAATGCCTTGGCCAGGTCAATGTAGGCAGAGTGAATGATTTTGCCCTCATCCATTACTTTGGTGGCCTTCTCAAAGAAGTCCACCAGGTTGAGTAGGCATGATCTCCCCTTGATGAAACCAAACTGGGTTGGGTCCAATGTCTGGAGGTTTACTATATCTCTACTGATTGTCTCCATGAATTTCTTCAATCTATTGATTGTCTCCATGATTGTCTTCTTTCCATGGTTTTACATATAAGACTAGTGAGACTTATGGGTCTGTATTTTCCTGGGTCTGTAGATGGCCCACCTTTGTGCCGAGGGATTACTGTTGCCTCTCTCCAGTCATGAGGCATGAAGCCTGTTTGGAGGATACAGTTAAATAGTAATTCCAGAGGCCCTGATAGGTCATGTTTCATGCTATTTAGAAGGCATCCTGGGATATTGTCTGGGCCTACTGATGTAGTTTTTTGGTCTTAGAGCGAACATTAAAAACCTGTTCCCATCCTGGTATGTTGTCTGGGCCCATTGATGCAGTGTTCTTGGTCTTAGAGAGCATTAAGGACATGTTCCCTAGTGATAGTAGGGGGAGTTATATTTGATGATATTTCCCGAGGGAAGGTTGAGAGGGAGACAGGGGTAAAGTTGGAGATGAATTTATCAGCCAGTAGGTTTGCTATATGTTCTGGCTCAGTATACGAGCTACTAACATTCTTGTACAGGGTTCTGTGAACAGGTCTGCATAGGCAGCAGTGTTCTTGGGGTTTATGGGGGCTTGAAGGTTTGCCAGGTTCTCACTTAATCGCAGGAGGTTAGCCTTAGAATAGTTCCTGAATATTCCAGGTTTAGCTGGGGGTTCAGGTTTTATTTTTACTTCAAAGGAGACCATTTTGTGGGGGGGTGCAGCAGTCTCCCATATTAGTGAGGACCTGATCTAGTATGTTTGCACCCCTGGTTGGTGTATTGACTATGTGCATCTCTGTGCATGTACTTTTGGTGTTGTATAGGATTCCCAGTTAATGGTGGGGTAATTAAACCAATGAATATGGTATTGGGTTGGATGGTTAGTGTTTCTGATAAGTTTAAATACACGGTATGGGTTTCCTGGGTCATAGAGGAGGACCTATAACTTGCAAGGACGTGGTATTGGATTTTGCCTACGATGATTTGAGCATGGAGTAGCTCAAGTGCATTGTCCTATCTGACCAGCCTTGAAGTATATTTATTTTTGATGTAAACAGAGACACCTCCGCCTTTAGTCCCTGCCTGTGAAGTAGCTGGCCTAAATACGTAGAAGGCATTATAACCTTGTTTTTCGGTAAGATTAATTTATTATAGCTTATACATACTGGTTTATATTTGGAAAAAAAATTAAGAGATAAGAGTTGAAAGGATGAGTTATAAAGGAAAGAGTCTTGGTAAAACATTTAACTATAGCAACTTTGGACCAAAGGGAGAAGTTAAGCTTACTCCACTTGTCCATATCTTTTTGAATATTTAACCATACAAAACAATGCTATGAATAGTTGGTTAACAGCAGCATTGTTATTAAACATCTTGATTGATCTTGATCAAAATGTATTCCCAAATATTTTAAAGATGGAAACCTTAGTTTAATAAAATATCATATTCCTTAATTGAAGAGATTTGGAATTTAAATGAAATATTGTTGATTTTTGAAGGTTTAATTTGTAGCTGAAAAATTTAGAAAAATCTTTAATAAAATGGATACTTTTAGGTAGAGCAGAGTCTGAAGGGGAAAATAAATATTGGCATCTTCTACAAAAGCTGTAAATGGTAGCGTTCATTAAAACATTTTGAAATTTTCCAAAGCCAGTTATAAAAATAAAATTGCCACTGATTCCAAAGACAACCACAAAGCATTCTACAGCTATGTCAAGAATTTCAATGGCAGTACTCAGATCTGCTCTGAGTTACAACACAATGGCACTAAATATACAGAACCAACCCATATTGCCAACGTCGTGGCAGATAGGATCACTGCTAACTTTAACCCCCTCACCCTCCAAAGGGCCCATCTTAATACCGGAAGAATGCAAAGCCCCTGTAATCATGGATGAACAAGTAAAGACCGCACTCTCTAAAGCCAAGAACACAGCATCCATGAGACCAGACAACATCCCAGGCTGCGTACTGCAAGAATTACAGGAAGAACTGGCACCTCACCTAAGTACCATGTTCAATCATAGCCTCACCTCAGGCTATGTGCCTACTGAATGGTGCAAAGAGATGGTTATCCCACTCCACAAAGGGAGTGCCACCATGGACCCTGGAAACTACTGCCCCATTAGCTTGATGAGCCTGGTCTGCAAGGCCATGGAACATATCATCTTGGAGCTTATAAACAAAGATATAGGTAACCTCCAAACCCTAGACCCCACTCAGTTTGGGTTTGTAAATGGTAGATCATGTCTACTAAATCTGACTGACTTCTTTGAAGCAGTCACTAGAGCCGTAGACGAGGGCAATGTAGTGCACACAGCCTATCCTGACTTCGCCAAGGCTTTTGATACCATAGATAAACTCACTAAACTAGGCATAAATCCTTATGTCACAAGATGGGTGGTCAACTGGCTCATTGACAGAACCCACATAGTAAAAGTAGCTGACTCCAAGTCCGACTTCAGACTAGTGATGAGTGGAGTACCACAGGTTTCAGTCCTAGGTCCTCTACTGTTCTGCATCTACTTCTCTGAAGTGCAGGCCAACATAGAAGGTCTTTGGCTAACAAAGTTTGCAGATGACTGTAAACTGGGAACCATAGTAGAATTGTCTAATGATGCAGACATTCTACAAAAGGGCCTCACAGAGACAGATGCTTGGTGTCAAAGTCATGGCCTCAAGCTCAATGCCAAGAAGTGCATTGTCATCCCCTTTGGGAAAAACTCGGTACCAATGAACTACCAAACAGGTGGTAGCTCACTAAACACTGAAAGTGTGATAAGAGACCTCAGGACACAGGTGGACAGTAGTCGCTCCTTTGATAATCACATCGCCACAGTAGTCAGGAAATCCTTCTACTTGGCATACCTCATCACAAAAGGGTTCTCCTCTAGAAAAAAAGGAGTTATTGTTCCTCTCTACTCATCCCTCATCAGACCCATTATAGAGTACAATGCCCCATTTGACACCTACAACAATTGGAAAGGCCACAGAAATAACTCACAAAGAGGATTACCGGCCTCAAACAGATCCCATACACAGACCGTCTCAAAAACTCCAGCTCTACTCCTTCGCATGTCGCCTACTCAGAGGCAATTTCTGCCTAACATACAAAACTATGTCAAACCCAGAGCTGTTGGACATGCTACACTTAAAGAAATCCCAATCTCTCTGAACCACACTCTCCAGGGACCTAAACCTTGTCACCATAATAAACAGAACATGCTGGAGGGACAGATTCCTGTCCCAGAGGCTTCCCATACTCTGGAACAAACTACCCATTCATGCCAAGCAAAGCTCCTCATTGGCCTTCTTTAAGAAAAATCTTGATGACTGGATAGGAAATAGAAAATTCACCCTGGGGATCACTTCTGCGGCACTGCTTGACAGGGGCACGGGAAAATAATTTTCTTGGGTGGCGAAAGCCAGGAAGCCTTTTTGGCTAGGCTTATATAGGCCCCAGGGCTGATAGCTTAGTACCTACCTAGGAACCTATGAACCTATTAAATAAAATTATTTTGGGGTTAGCATTAAAACATGGTTCAGTATATAAATTAAATAGGTATGGAGTCAAAGAACATCCTTGTCTGGCACTATTGATGATAAAAATGGGTTTTGTGTAAAAAATTATTGAAGAGTTGTGTGTATACTTTAATTAGCAATGGATGTGGGAAATTTGAAACATTGTATAACAGTAAAAAGAAAGTTTAGATTGATAAAATTGAAGGCTTTGGATGTATCAGTTACTAAGGTGAAGTAAGTATGGCTGAGTTTGTTAGTGAAGAGTTGTGATATTTCTTGGGTAAGGGTATGAACTGTGGTTTATCTAGATTTCAAGAATCCTGTTTGGTAAGGAAAGGAAATTTATGGGAGTACACGTTTTAATCTATCAACTAGGATAGCAGCATAAATGTTTAGGTTGACATTAATAAGTGAAATTGGCATATAGCTTGATACTTTACTAGAATCATAATTAGGTTTAAGTATAAAAATGGTTTTGGTGCCACATAAACAAGGATCAGAGATTCCTTGAATCTTGATGGAATTAAATAGGTTTAGTAGGATCTTTGAGATTTGAAGGGAAAAACATTCATAAAAATCAGCTCCAAGCCCATCAAGGCTAAGGGCTTTGCCTTGTTTGAGATTTTTGATAGTATTATTTATTTCATGAAGAGTAAAGGCAGCATTTAAAATATTAATTTGGGCATCACTAAGTCTATGACACTAACGTTCGTTTGTTATTTATAAATAAATAAATATTGAATATCTCACTTAAGTTTCATGCTTTCTTTGCATTTATTTACTATTAAGTCCAAGCAGGATACTTCATACTGCTGACAGTATTGCTTTTATGATTAGCTGATGTTTAAATTTCATTTAAGTGTCACATTAGTCATATTATGACTGTGTTTATTACTCTTTACCAGGATACTTGTGATATTGTCTCCAGAAAATAATACAGCTGAAAATCAGCTTCTATAACCCCAGTGTATGTGAGGCGGATTTTGTTTATACCAATTAATTGACCTGGTTAAATAAAACAATGTGGGTCAGATTTTTTTTTGCAACTTTTTAACACAAATACAGTACATTTAGAGGTTATTATATATGCTGGCAGCATGAAAGGCAACAATTTTCATCTCTGTTTATATGAAGTAAATGTCGAACTTTATCAGTCAGTGTCTATAAATGTTCATGTGTCACCACCTCTTCTAACGATACATTTGCTCCATAACACTATGGTGTTTATTCCCATTCTCCTTATTGATGGAGTCCCCCAAGCACTTTGTTGTCCCATCTTTTAGCTTGTTGCTATGTACAATGATTGCAACATCATCAACCCCCATTTTCCCATTTTTTACATGGGGTTGGGGTGTTGTGCCACATGTTGCCATCCTTCTCCCTATTTAATGCCAATCTCCTACCTTCTTCGACACTCATGCCTGATGGTTGCAGGTCTTCTGCCACAGAATTAATCTACCTCTTTGCTGGATGCCCTTGTTTCCTCTTGCCTTCTTCCTGTTTATGCCAGATCATCTTTACCAGACTTTCTTCCCTGCTCATGTGCCCTGAACCATGTATTATGACTGCATCTTTATTAATATGTATAGCTAGATATCACTAAGATTTCTTCTGTTCTGTTGCAATTTGTGCCAAGTTACATATTCCATCATTTTTGGTATATAGACTAGGCTGAGAGACTTAGAGAGGTCCAATAACAATGCATTTATCTTATCTACCAGAACTATCGAGGTTTAAAATGTCCAAGGGCATTGGCCAGCTGATGTATATCTCTATGACTACTGTTTTGTGATTTGCATGTGCTTAATAAGCATTGCTACATCTGATATCAGTGATCTCATATTGACTCCTTAATTATACATCAGGACTGCTGCCATCAAATCTCAGTCCTTTATACTTCTATGATACCTGCTAGAAGATATGATGATGCAAAATCTGAACAAAACCTATCAGAAGAATTATAACAGATATCCTGCTTCACGTAATGAAGCACCTGCAAGGAATCTACTAGATCATCCAAGCCTGCTTCCATTAAATATTTAAACTATAGCATATGTCCCTGAATACCAGTTATAATCCTGTTGCTTGAGTGAAGAGTTCGGTCATACTGATGGTTAAACAGCTTGTGTTTTAAAGTGCACTTATTTAGTCTGATTATTTTCATCTTTTTAAAACTAATTGGTGCAACATGATTTTAACAGCATTTATTTTGTCTGATGATTAAAATGAAGTGGTTAAGTAAGAAGAAATTCTTATAAATAGGCAGCTGTTACCTATAAGAATGTAGGACCTTATGAAAAAAGTCATACTGCTGCAAAGTGTTATCCTGTTAATGATTGAAAAACATCTGTGTAAAGTGAAACAATGGTTGCACTTTTATATATACATGCCACAGGAATTTGTTTGCATGTTTGACATATTTGGTATTCTGTAAATGCTAGCCTTTTTATTAATTCAGTACTAGAAGCTGAATGCCATGTGCTACTTCACTGCTAAACAGCAAATACAATCTATATGCATCACAGTTGTGCTGTTGTCTAAGTATTGCCTCACCCCTTAAATAGAGATGCAGTCAATACTGTGATATTTAAGTCATTAAAAAATACTTAACTCCTGTTTCCAAAAAGAAAGGTCACAATAAAAATCAGCACAGCATATTAATAACATCCTGAAGTGAGCAAATGGCATATGTGCTACAAAAACATCTTAAAATGATGCATGTGGAAATGCACAGAGGTGTCAGGTTATAGTTTAGGTTACTCAGCAAACTGTCTAGCAGTTGAGTGCAGGGTATTACGCACATGAACTTCTATTAAAATTCTTTGTAACTTTGATACACTACATCTCCATTTGTTTAGTGTACAATTCCAAATACGTCATTTAACTTGACAGAATTTTGGTGTTGTATGACTGAAGGCACACTGATAAACTGAATTCATAGGCAACTTTTTCTAGAGGATTAAAAAAAAAACTTAAAGCATTGTGCAATCCTATTTGTATAGCAGTATGTCTTATCACAGAGAGATTCAAAGACGGCTCAGCTGTAGTGCTACAATGATCCCTGTAGTGCTACACTGGTAAGAAGGCTCTGGTACGTAGTGCTACAGCGAGGCCCCAAAATAGGGACAAATTTGAAATATTGTTCACATAAACTTAGAAAGTTGCTAGAAAAAAAAGGTATTGTGTTAGCTTGCATTTTTGAAGGCTATGAAGTCTGAAACTCAAATGTCTTATTATTTGGTGACTTCATTCTTCAATTATTTGCCAGAAAGCTACAAAATTTATGAGGAACAGACCAAAAATATGAGGCAAAAATCTAAACAGTATGCAAAAATCTGGACAGTTGAGTGGCCTTAATGATTATTACTAGAGAAAGGCACAAGCAAATATGGCAGTTTGGGAACACAGCTCATGCAATCAGCCATGTGCTCCACCCTGGAGTTTTTTGCTCAGCAGATCCTGTCTTTAAGGCATGCTCCATAGCACAGGAACTCCTGCCCTTGATCTTCTTAATGAGTGAATGCTGTTTTTTTTTTTTTATGATGGATCATTTGAACAGGTACATAACAAAATGGACTAATAATGGCCTGATATCAGAGGAGATGAGAGGGATGATAACTTCCATGGACCTAAAGAAATACTTGTGAGATCAGCTATATTAAGTAGGAGGATTTTCTAATAATAGTTTACAGATTGTGATCAAAAGATAGCTCATCAACTCTCATTGTCTACAGAAGTGCATAGGCCCTGTTAACTGTGAACATTTTGAGGACGTGTGTACTTAGTGCATAGGTTGTCCTTGTCTACCAAAGAAAGCAAGACTATGTAGTCAAAACTGTATTGTTCTTACTCAGTGAACCTGATTTTTCATCTTTCTTCAAAAAAGTTCAGAATCACAGGAACCTACCCTTTTCCTGAATTCCTAAACATGCAATGTCTACTGCATGATTTTGTTTCTTTTTTTTCTGGTTTTCAATAGACCTGTCAAGCAACACTGCTGCACTGCAGCTAATAGGTGAGATTTTTCAACCAATCACCTGAACAGAAAGCCAAGAAGCTTGCAACATTTACACAATATGCACAGGAGCTCTACACTTTCACTTCAATGCATTTAATTCATACTCATGATATGTGCAGGAAGAAAACCTTTTCTGAAGAAATACTGATGGAATGTAAAAGACATGCAGATCACTAGCAGAGCCTTGCTGCCTCAAGGATGCAAAAGCCATATCAGGACGGCTGCTACTTCTGTGGCTGCTTGACAAAATAGGTAGTCTGATTTTTGAAGTCTTAACAAAATGATTTTAGTTATACTTCACTACATGCATCAGGTTGGAAATCGGCCTGATTCTTGAGTGAAACACCTGCAGTAAGTATATGTGAAACTTTAGGTGAGTGCCTTTCATGCCAAGAAGCTCTTTTAGACATGCTTGGATTATGGAAATTAACAGGCAGTGGAACAGACAACTACAGAGGGCAATACAGTTGGATGATTTGCAGTATAAGCTATAAGATAACAGAGGAGAAATTTGCAAGTAGTAAGGTAAGTGCCAGCTGTTCTTCATGTGTGTGTCTCAAGCATTTCCAAGTCAGGAACACTGTAACATTTTGTTTTTCACTTTCTGTTATGGTGCTCGTGGTTACAGCAGTTCTAAAATGTGAGAATGTGCTTGATGCCTATTGTTACAGTCCCCAGAACTCAATAAAGCCTACACACCATGTAGGCATAGTGGCACGGCTCAAACATGGTGCTCGGTGCCTGTGCGATCCAGTACACAAGGCTGGGGGCATGCTCGAGCCTCCCAGCACTATTCTTGCACAGACATAATGGAATAATGCAAATCACCTCATTTACTGGAGAAAACGATGCAAATGAGGTGAATTTGCAATCCAGGAAGCAGACAAGCAAACGTGTTGGAACCGTGTCCACAGCAGATATGTATGCAGTTAGTAACCACATACATTACTGCAAAAATAAAAATGGGGGCATGACAACTTAAAGTAAAGCATGTATTATGTTCATTAAGCATGCCAATGGCCAAAACTATGGCCATTGGTATGCCAAACTGTTGAAAAATTGTAAAAATCAAGTTTTTTTTGGCAGATTTTGGCCGTTTAAGTGGAGCGCAGCGGTGCGCAAATGCGATTGTGTAGATAAGAAAAAAAAATTAGTAAAAAGGCAATTAAATGTGAAATATTAATTTTACAATTATACTGACCAGCATGCAGATTCATAACAATGACCGGTAACAGTGGTTTTTAAGGACATAGGCTCCAGTATAGTGATGTAACTAGGGTATAAGCCAGTAGGAGTATGTAAATGAGCTAAATTTATTGAATAGAAAAATGAGAGACCATGTCCATGGGTACCTAACCATGTAGGAGCTATAATGCAGTGGTGTAAGCAGAAGAAGCAGCTGACATGAAAAGGGGGTGTGTCATGCTTGGTGTAAGCAAAATGGAGCTCTGCGGCATCTATTTGCGCTCAGCTAAGCACAGCTAAGCAAGGGTGTGTGTCTAAGGCTGCTTAGCTGTGCTTAGCTGGTTCAAGAAATGATGAGCATGTTCATGTCCGGGGGAGGGCCCTTTCTGCTCAGCAGTGTTTACACTAGCTGAAACAGTTTGCACTGTGCGCCATGGGACTTAAAAGGGGTGGAAATGTGAAAAAAATAAGTAATAAGGCCTCTGCCACTCACAGTGGTCCATTCAAACCCCGCAATAATATAGCTGGCGGGTGGAATGCATCATAGTCAGCAAATCACATAGGCAGCTCCTGCAGCACACCAGTATAAACTATGCAAACACCCTTCAGTCTGTTTTTTTCCCACAAACTCTACACCATTGGAGTACACACTTGGAAATTTTAACTGACAAAATGATAGGGGCTGCTGCTGCTTTGCTACATCTCTATGTGCTGCAGACTGACGGTGGTAATGAGGATGATGCTGACAACTGGCTCAGACTGAGGAGGAGGAGAGTGTTCAGACCCAGGGTAACCTTTCAGGGGCTACATGAGCTGGAGATGCTAGAGCACTACAGGGTGAACAGGGACATACTACAGCAACTCTCTGAACTCTGCTGGCCTCACCTCAGACACAGACCCAACAGAGGGGAACCCATCCCAGTTGAAACCAAGGTATGAGTAGCCTTAAGAATACTAGCTATAGGTAATTTCCTAAGACCTACTGGGGACATCATGGGGGTCTACCAGGCATCTGCATCCAGGGTACTCCACCAGTTCCTGGATGTCATGCTAAGACATGCCAGTGAGCACATTTGTTTCTCCAGCACCCATGAGGAGAGGACCAGCAATATGCATCTCTTCCACTATGTAGCAAACTACCCAGAGGTACTGGGTGACATAGACTGCACTCACGTCCACATCAAAGCACCACCCGGTGAAAATGGTAGAGTGTACGTCAACCGCAAGGGCTATAACTCCATCAACTGCCAGGTCGTGTGCAATGCCCAGGGCATTATCATCAATGTGTGTGCTGGTAGCCCTGGCAGTTATTGTGACTCCCACATCTGGCATGCCTCACAGCTGTATCAGGCATTTTCCAGGGGAAGCATCTTATATGGCCGTCTCATGGGGGATGCTGGCTATGCACTGGAACCGTGGATGATGACACCCATCAGAAATGCATGCAAACCCACTGAAGAACATCATAATGAGGCACATGCATAAACTAGGAACATTGTAGACCATGTGTTTTGGCTGATCAAGTCACAGTTACTCTGCTTTGACATATCTGGTGGAGCCCTGCAGTACTCTCCAGCCACATGTGCACACATGTTCATAGTATGTGCCATGTTACACAATATGATCCTGTGGAAATAGCTGTGGCAGGAGCTTCACAGGGAAGAGGCACACAGCCCCCTCACCATTGCCAGGGTTCCCACAGGAGGAACCCCTGAGCCTGCCTCTGTAGTCAGATGTAAGTGTGCCCAGTATGCCTTGGCCTTGGCAAAGAGACAATGCATAGCACATACACTGACACCCTAGGGACTCAGGAACTGACACCTCTCTCTGACTCACACACAGAGTAAACCGGATGCTACACACATCACACTACCTGTACCTTACCATGTATAGGCTGTGTACTGCGTGCATCCAACAGAGTCATCCCTCAAGCACCATCCTAACAAATACCACAGGCATAAGGTAAGTCACTCTTCTTAACAATAAATAAATGGAGTAGTACATTTTGGTAGCATATCTAAGGTATCACTGCATGTATGCAAGGGAATGAGGTGGTCTACCAGGATAGCAGCAGACAACTGACAGCTATGTGGGACAACAGAAAATGTCCACCCAATACTGGCTTCCCCAGTGTATACAGTAGTCCCCTAAGTGACAAAACTCATTGCAGTGTATGTTGAGGAATAACAAACTGGGGGGGTCATAGGTCACATGCATGGATGTCAGTGTTGGGGCCCCATACTCACCCATCAGCCTCCCCAGCAAGTTAGCCATAGAAAACCATAATGAAATGTCTATCAAAGACCCACAAATAGGGACAATGCTGAAATATTCCTCCTACAGACTTACACAGTGATATCACAGCAGGTCTTGCAGTTGCATTAAGTCTCTGAAGGATATGAAGTCTGAAACGCAAATGTCTGCCATTACATTCTAACCTTTGGTCTTTAGTGATATGCCAGTATTCTCCAAGACAGGCACAAAACTATGCTAAATGGAGCCAAAATGTAAAGCCAACATCTGCACAGTCTGTGCAAATGTGTACAGTTGACAGGTATGCATACCAATACACCCGTGTTCCCATAGAAATGCAGTAACATTTATGTTCATAGGGTAACAGCAGCAGAGCACACATTCCCAGGGCTGTCCTAATCAATTTGATAACTTGTTGCATGTCCACAATATGCAGGGGTCAATGAGTTATGTATATGCATGGTTAATACTGTCAGGAAGTGGGCAGCACTTACTCTTGGCTGTTGTGCCTAGGTACAGTACTGTGGTAGACAGGGTCCATGTTCCAAGACTTTCTGTGCCAACTATTTTGCATGTCAGCTACACCTACGGTAGGAGTTGTACACACTGTCCAGATGTTAATATCTGTTACTGCAGAAAAGATGGACAAGTCAGGGACAGGGGCCATACATATGGACAGTACACAGCTCAGAGTAACCTACACAGTGTCTAGCAGGACTGCAGGTACCTGAAAGTCAGTGTACTGCCAGGTTATAAATGGCTGCCACCTTACTGTGTCAGCACTGACAACAAGTCACTGGCCACCATCCATACCCCTGGAATGACAGGCTGTCATAGAAGGAGCACAAGTATGCCTTGTATACCTGTTCTGCTTGTCCTAACATTCATTTGCCTGCCAAACTATTTGCAAAACAAGAAAGGTTCATGTCAAAACATCAATGGGGGACAGTGGAGAAGCAGATGTCATAACCATAAGAAAAAGCAAGTAAATACCAAACAAGTCTCCCAACTGTCTATGTTTGGCAAAGTATTATTAACACATTGTCCCCATGTGTGGGCCTGTGTCTGACTGTCATATATGGGCCTGTCCAGATGTCAGTCTCTGATGGTTTGACAGCTAGGGCCAACATGTAACCTCATAATAACATATGAACACAAACCATCTGAGGACCACAGCAAATGTAGTGGTGCAATGATGGACAACATGCTAAATAGGTACAGTCAGAGGTGTGAAGTCCATAACCCTGTGTGTGATGTTACGGCATCTACCCTGCTCACACCAGAAATACAAATGCATAACAACAGTCACTGTGGGCAAAGCCTGTGACTGGACTACAGAAGGACAAAGAGACACACATAGGGAAAGAGGAACCACTGGCCAGACAAATAGAGAATCTGCACACCAGAACAAACTGTGCAGTAACATAGGTGCCCTGCAGTGCATGGAGTCAGTAAACATCACCCACAACTACACAATACACACTCACGTAAGTGGAGGTCCTCAACAAAACAAAAACCCAAACAAAGGACACCTCAGAGGCAAAAACACATGTTAACTCCACAAAGCTACACACCACAGACCATGCATAGTCCAGACACCAATGTCTCACAACCACTAAGGCCTTACCATAAACGCAACATATTACTCATAGGAGTCTCCATTGTGAGACACACAGATGTGCTTCTCACCAGGCTGGATAAGGAGAAAGTCATGCTTACTTGTTAGTCAGGTGCCAGAATCTGCAATATCACACATGCACTCAAGTCACTCCACAACAGGTACTGTTATAACTCTGTCCTAGTCCCTGGCAGTGTGAATGATGTCAGATGTACCTCCCTAACTATAGGAAGACAGACATAATTCAGCTTGCTGAATATGTGTCCCATGCAAGTATGCCCCTAACCTTAAGCAGCATTCTACTGTCACCCAGAATGATGGCTCAATACAAATAGAAAATGATTGTCAGTAACAATTGTCTTACTTACTGGTGTCATCCCAAGGGGATCCACTGCCTGGCAGCCTCGGAACATATGACTGGCAGACCATGTTGCTTTGCTAGAGATGGCCTGCATCTGTCTCACTTGGCCTTCTGGCCTCTGGCAAAGGCCCTTACCTCCCCCATAGTGCCTTATTAGGGAAAGTCATGGGGTCCATGCCACCAACATAAAACATTCAACAAAATGCAAATTAAAGGCCATGCCACTAAATGCTAGGAGTCTAAACAGGAAAATGCACTCATTGCAAGCATTCATAACTCTGGAAGATGATGACATTTATGCACTCACAAAATCCTGGGCCACAGCTGCGGACAGCAACCCATCCTTACCTGATCACTCATCCTAAAATGCAGCTAGACTCCAAAATGTGGCAGCAAAGCCAAAGAAGGTGGAGTATAAATATATATTAGACAGACACACACCTCCAGGCTGTTCAAACAGTCTGACACACACGAGACACTCCATGTGCAGTCAGCAATTGACAAGACCCCTATGTAAATTATAGGTAGCTACAGGCCAACATATCTGACTCAGGGTACCCACCTCACATATCTGGCCCTCTATAAATCTATCAAGATTAAACCCTTTACCCTAATCCTGGCTGACTTATATCACACAACAATTGATTGAAAAACCAACCATGCCAGAAGAGACATACACAGAAATTCCTCCAACTTATCAATGCTAAATCCTTAGGACAGCTGCATGATACCCTCACAAGATGTGATACATATGTCAGACTTGGCAGTAACCAAACCAACATGATTAACCACTGCTGCACTCTTACGGTATCATCCTCCCTGGCAAGATCCAACAAAAAAGTTGCCATGTTTGATATCACCATCTCTTCTGACCCCTCTAAGCATGGTAAAATGAAAATGTTTCCCAGGCTGATCACAACCACTAGAGAGATGGTATAAATAGCTGAACAGCCCCCTATCCCACTGGAGGAACAAGTACTAATGTCCAAATGTACACAAAAGTACTATACCAGCATATATATAGAGATGCATGGAATCAGGAATACCTAACAGGACAGCATCATCGTTCGCAAGGGAGAGTAAACCTGTCAGGAAACATCTGCAATAAAGGAACTGTATAAGAAAAGGATAACATTGCTGCCCAGGTCTGAGAAAGAGCAGGTGGACAAATGGAAGTAATCACCCCTTAGCCTGAACAAACAAATAAGAGCACCAGTGAAACCCTCTAAAGGCAGGTCTGAGTCCAAATTGCCCACATCTAAGACAGACAGTCATAAGGCCTTCCTCACATATGTCTGCATTACCAAAGGAAGTTCCCAGATCTGTGCAGAACTGGTGGTCAAGGACACCACATACACAAATGCTGTAGAAATAGCCACAATACTGGCTGACAGATTCAGTGGAAATGCCTCCCCTCTGCCCCATCAGTAAAGCAGGACATCTCCAGTACCTGACCACCCAATCCTTATCACTAGGGAACAGGGCACCAGTGCCCTCTCAAAGCCAAGAAGACAGCCTCCATGTGGCCTGAATACTCCCAGGCTGCAATCTATATATACTCAGGCATGAACTGGCAGCACCATTATGCACCCTACTCAACCAAAGCCTGAGTACTGCCTTTTTCACAGCCAAGAGGCAGGCAGCCACTGTCATCCCTTTACACAAAGGTGGAGTGTTCACCGATCTAAGAAATTAAAGACCCATCAGCCTAACTAGCCTGATCTGCAAGGCCATGCAATGGATTATCATGGACCTCATTAACAGGGACGTTGGGAAACTCCAAATACTCGACCCCACACAGTCTGCCTTTCTCAAGGGGAGGTATGTCAGTGAAATCTTGTTGATTTTCCTGAGACAGCCAACAAAGGTATGGATGAGGGAAAGATGGTGCACACCAGCCACATTGACTTGGCCAAAGCCTTACTCACTATTCCCCACCTGGCCATAGTACATGAACTCTGTCAACTAGGCATCAATCCATATGTTACCAGATGGGTAGCAAATTAGTTCATTGATAGAACCCATATAATCATAATAGGGGTAGCCAACTCAGGCAGTACACCTGTAATGAGTGGCATACCCCAGGGATCGGTCTTGGGGCTTCTGGTATACGGGATATGCTTCCCTGAGGTGTAGGCCAAAAACACTGGTCTATAGTTGACCAGGTTGGCAGATGACTGCAAGCTGAGAACAGTCATCAATACCCAAAGTGATGTGGATGTCCTACAACAGGGTCTCACCAAAACAAATGACTGCTGCCAGAAACATGGCCTCAAGCTGAATGCCTGCAGATGCATCATCATCCCTTCAGGGAGACTGATGTCCCTACATATTATCACATTAACAACAATGTCCTACATACACAATCAGTAGTGAGGCATTTGGCCACCCATGTTTGATAGCAACCTGAATTCTGAGCACCATGTAGCTTCTGTTGTACAGAAAGCTTCATAGAAGGTGTGATGCCCATGCCCTGGCCCAGCAATCAAGCAGCGTCAATCATCATCACTAACACCAGAGAGGGCATCTCATATATGAGGAAAGGATTACAAATACAAACAGTAAAGTGCAATTTCCCTTAAGAGCACACAGAGATCACAGTCAGTCCAGCGCTGGTCACTCCCTTGCTCTCCAGGTCCCCAATAAGACTCCCCACTGGCACAGCTATAGGGTCCAGATCTCAGCCAGCTGGGCAAGCTAAAATCTCCGGCACCCTCTCTGTCCAACCATGCTTCGTGTCTCTGCCAAAGTAGCTGACACGCACACACACTTTGAGATAAGAATTTATAGAACCACACAGACACTTCTGGGGAAGGCTGGCACAGGTTCTCTAGCTGTGCCCCTTTTACCCAGACTATATGGTCGTACCACTGGTCACCACTCAGCTAATATTTATCAGCTACTCAAAGGCCCTTAAAAGGGTGTTCAGTTATTACTGTGTGATATTATTATCCAATTGGAAGTATAACTAAACAGTCAAGGCTTATTAGAGTGACTTGGTACAGGATACTTATATACATGCAATGTACTCTAGAGCTTAACTTGTCTCTACACAAACCAGCCACAGTTAAAATGTTTTAAAATATTTAATAATAAATAATTAAAACCACAAGACAATACTTTCTATTACACAGTGCTAGTCAAGAGTTCAGAGATCACTCATAAATACTTAAAATATTTCAGTAGTACATTTCTGGCATCACAGAACAACACTTAGTCTAATCTTTCTAGTTCCTAGCTTTTTCTAAAAGAAAACACAAGTCTGAGATAACTTACATATGAGCAAGACATTGCTGTGAGTTGGATGGTCAAGACAAAAAATGCTTAATGCCTTCTGATTCCTTCTCTTATTGCAGTCCTTGTTCCCATTACATCATTTCTTTTACACTTTCCTGGTGTTCCCAGGCTAACAGATGCTACATAATTGTTATTTTGCACCTGCAGAAAACAACATCAATAAAAGACATCCCACATGTAAACTCTAGTAATTATTCCTTAAGTTAAAACAATAGACATGATACTTCACTCCAACTCATCAACTCCAAATTCTAACTTCAAAGGGACAGGCATGAAATAATTTCAACTTCAAAGGATGGACAAGAAATGCTTGACTTAGCTTTCTTTACAGCAGAGGACAATGTTGCTACATTGTTTAATGTTCAACATTTCACAGCATATTCTTTCAATTAAGAAAACAAGTCTGTAGTTCAACATTCATATTTACAAATGATAGAATTATGTATAAAATCCTATCTGGCTAAGGTGGCAGCCTTCATCTATCTTCACCCAATCTTCACAGATGGGCCAACTCAAAAGTAAGGGTATCTCATTCAGGGACAAAGAGGTCATAAGATCCATATATTCTAACCTTATATGGCCAATTATTTTGTACAATGCCCCCTTCGGCATGTACCTCACAAAGCACATGCAGTTGGAGAGACCACAGAGGTTCCTCACTGGGAGAATCCAGGACCTCAAACACCTACCTTACACAGATAGGCTAAAAGTACTGTCACTCTACTCAGTTTCATACAGTCTTGGCAAAGGTGACCTCTGTCTGGCATACAAAGCAATCTAGACCCTGCCTTGATGGGAGTGTTGGACATCCGGAAGTCAAGGCCCACTTGATCAACCTGTAGGCACAGAATCAACCTGGTCTGTGATATCAATAGGGCTTGTTGGTGTGACAGATATGTGTCCCACAGCCTCCTCCATCTGTGAAATACACTCCCTGTCCACATTAAGCTGAGTACCTCAATACTTCTTGTGAAGTGCTCCATGTATATGTTCATGGGACACAAAAAATACAGTCCTGTGATTCCACCTGTGTCCCTGATGGACAGGGGGTCTGGGTACTGACATGTCTTAACATGGGCTCCACTCTCATCCTCAAGGGTTATAAGGGCTTCAGGGCCAGTAGCCTAGTAATGTCATATCAATCTATCAACCTATCAACAAATGTCTGCCAGTGGTTCACCACATTACTCTATACTGCTCTGCAACTGACATACCTGGAAATCACAGTGCTATGTGGAATATACAACACATATAATGGACATCTCTGCTCATTAGAATGTACTCTGTACCCACACCAGGGTATGATTTTCAGTTAAGAAGAATACCACACAAGAGGAGATCACCAGCCAGTATATCACTGAGGTGCTGGACTGTTTATGCAGCTGCATCAGCTAATCAGCTGTAGCCACACCTCTCAACTGGCCAGATTGGCCAAGAATGTCTATAGTTTGTCTCATAATTTTGATCTGTGCATCCTGCAGCTTGTATTTCTCAGTTAAATCACAGTGATGATCTGAGGATTTCTGTCAGTAACTAATGACAATACATTTTGGTGTCAGACATCATATATGTCAGAAAATGTCTGCTAAAACAAATCCTGTTACTCTAGCAACTTTTTACATTTATAAGAGCAATATTTATAGTATTTCCCTAAATTTAGGCCATTGTTCCCCCATTTTGACAGGCTATCTCCAGATTTCTTGCACTAACAGGTTGAGAGGTATGGCTGTAGTACACAAAACCTGGACAGAAGTACAACTATCTCTGGAATGGAGTCCCACTCTTACTGTAGAAGGTAATACTGGGCATGCTCCTACACTTACAGAATTACAGTCCATGTCTAAACCCACATCAGACTATATAATTGTATTGTGCATATATGTCTTTGCATACAGACAGCTATGTACACCTTAACTGTCTCTACCCTCTCCCATCAGACAGGATTATCCTCAGCTAGCTGTAGGTGGCCCATATGTGATATATCTGCATCTGTTGTATGTGATACACAGACATATATATGGGCAACATAAAACAATATGTCAAACATACATGCACATAGACATGGGGAAGAGAGAGACAGAGTGATAGAGAAAGAGAGAGAGAGAGAGGGGCCAGGGAGATACACACACAGAGTGATTCATAGACAGGGATACCCTGAAAGGCATAGAGTGATGTATTGCTGCAGACAATTGCATATCAGTTGTAACCAGTCACATGTACAAGCATGAAGGTGAGCTCCACTGTGTAATAGTACTGAGGTAGGGGTTGTAATAGCACATCACCCACCTTTGTGTGTGTGTGTGTGTGTGTGTGTGTGTGTGTGTGTGTGTGTGTGTGTGTGTGTGTGTGTGTGTGGTGTGTGTGTGTGTGTGTGTGTGTGTGTGTGTGTGTGTGTGTGTGTGTGTGTGTGTGTGTGTGTGTGTGTGTGTGTAGGTTAAAGTATTGTGAGGCCCTTCATAGGTTCATAGGTTCATAGGTAGGTACTAGGCTATCGGCCCAAGGGTCTACGTACATCTAGCCAACAAGGTTCCCTGGCTTATGCCACCCAAGAAAGTTATTTTCCTGTGCCACTGTTGAGCAGAGACACAGACGTGATCCCCGGGGTGTATTTCTTATTTCCCATCCATTCATCAAGATTTTTCTCGAAGAGTGCTAATGAAGAACTTTGCTTGACATAGATGGGTAGCCTCTTCCAGAGTATGGGAAGTCTCTGGGACAGGAATCTATCCCTCCAGCATATCCTGTTTATTGTGGTGACAAGGTTAAGGTCCCTAGAGTGTGTAGTTCGGAGGGTCTGGGATTTCTTTAGATGTCGCATGTCCAACAGCTCTGGGTCTGACATATCTTTATATGTTAGGCAGAGATCACCTCGGAGTAGGTGATATGCTACGGAGTAAAGCTGGAGTTTTTGAGGTGGTCAGTGTAGGGCATTTGTTTGAGGCCAGTAATCCTCTATGTGAGGTACTTCTGTGGCCTTTCCAGCTGCTGCTGCAGATGTCTTGTGAGGTACATTCCAAAAGGGGCATTGTACTCTATAATGGGTCTAATGAGTGTCGAGTAGAGGGGAACAATGACTTCTTTTTTCCTGGATGAGAACCCTTTTATAATGAGGTGTGCCATGTAGAAGGACTTCCTGACTACTATGGTGATGTGACTATCAAAGGAGAGACTACTGTCCACCTGGGTCCCAAGGTCTATTATCACACATTCAGTGTTAAGTAGATTGCTGCCTAATTGGTAGTTCATGGGTACAGAGGTTTTACCAAAGGGGATGACACTTCACTTTTTGGCATTGAGCTTGTGGCCATGGCTCTGACACCAAGCATCTGTCTCAGCGAGGCAGATGCCTGGTGTCAGAGCAGGGATCTGTCTCAGCAAGGCACTTCTGTAGGATGTCCACATAATTTGGGGATTTGACTATGGCTCCTAGTTTGCAATCATATGTAAACTTCATTAGTCAGAGGCCTTCTGTGTTAGCCTGTACTTCAGAGAAGTGGATACCATACAGGAGAGGTCCAAGGACGGAACCCTGTGGTACTCCACTTGTCACTGCTTAGAGGTCAGATTTGGAGTCTGCAACTTTTACAGTGTGGGTTCTGTCAATGAGCCAGTTGGCAACCCATCTTGTGACATAGAGATTTATACCTAGTTTAGTGAGTTTAGCTATAATTCCAAAATAGGGGATGGTGTCGAAAGCCTTGTCGAGGTCAAGATAGGCTGAGTGAGCCACCTCACCCTTATCTACGGTTTTGGTGACTGCCGCAAAGAAGTCCATCAGGTTCAGGAGGCATGATCTGCCTTTTACAAACCCGAACTGCATGGGATCCAGAGTTTGGAGGTTACCAATGTCTTTGTTTATGAGTTCCATGATGATACGTTCCATGGCCTTGCAGACCAGGCTCATCAGGCTAATATTTCGATAGTTCCCGGGATCAGTGGTGACTCCCCATTTGTGGAGTGGGGCCCTTTAGGGGGTAAGGGTGGGGTAAAGTTAGCACTAAACCTATCTGCCAGGATGTTGGCAATATCAGTTGGTTCTGTAATTTTCATGCCATTGTGCTGTAACTCAGAGCAGATCTGGGTGTTGCCATCAGGATTCTTGACACAGCTATAGAATGCTTTGTGGTTGTCCTTAGAATTAGTGGCAAATTTCTTTTCATAGCTAGCTTTGGAGGATCTTATAAGGGATCTCAGCTTCTTACTGAGGCTGACCAGGGAGCTCCTCCACTCATGAGATTTTATTCCCTTTTACAACAGTTTCTTCTTTCTGTTGTACAGTTCATTTATGGCAGGGGACCACCATATTCTCTTCTTTTTTTTGGGAGGATAGCGTCTTGGTTCTGTTTGGGATAGCACGATCCATGCACTCGTGTAAGTGCTTATAGAGTCCATTTGTGTAGGATTCAGCAGTTGTAACTGTATTGTCCATCTGCATGGGTGCCATGAAGTTCATCATTTATGTCTTAAGAAGCATGAAGTTGGCTTTGGAGACATTTTTTACCATGGTTTCCTTAATGGGGGGTGGGGGCAGGATGTGGATATCAAGGGTGATTAGTTTATGGTTGGATCGGACCAATGAGGAGTTGACTTCAGGTGTGGAGCACCGGTCACTCATGTTGGTAATGACTAGGTCTAGGATATTGTTGCCCCTGGTGGGGGTGTGAATAAGTTGATCCAGGGCATTGGAGTTTATGAATTCCAGAAAGCATTGAGCTAAGGAGTTGGTACACAAGTAGTTTTCCCAGTTAATGGTGGGGTAGTTGAAATCGCCCATTATTAGGGTGTTTGGTTGAACCCTAATATTTTCCATTACATCAAGAAAAGAGGAGTGGGAATCCTGGGGCATGGTGGGGGATCTATAGCAAGCTACAATTTGGATTGCAGTTTTGCCCAGACTTAGTTGCAGTTGGATAACCTCAGATGTGTTATGCTGAGCAACTAGCCTGGAGGTGTGGATATCCTTAATGAATATGGATACACCTCCGCCTTTGGTGTTTTGGTCCAGGTTACATGGCCGAAAAGTGTGGTATGATTTATAGCCTGGTAGTGCAGGGGTGCTCTCTGGAGCCTTGAACCAGGTCTCAGTCACTGCAGAGATATCAATGTTCTCCATTTTAAGGAGTACCTCGAGTGAGTGCATTTTGAGATTTAGACTTCTAGCATTGAGTAGCATTGCCCTCAGTTTTTGCTTGCCTTTTCCTGCTATGGTGGTGAATTTGTTATTTGAACCTTGCCTAAAAAAGGCACTATAGGGGCAGCAAGAGCCTTAGCCAGTATCCAGAATCCCAGGGGTGATAGGTGGAGACCATCTGTGGCAAAGCATCATGGTCTGTCGACCATGTCATCCCAAGCAGACAGATATTGGATCCCCTTAGAATGACACCAGAAGCTTAGCCAATTGTTGAAGTCAATCATGTTGTCCTTGTACTGCGGTATCATTCTGGGTGATGGCAGAATGCTACTCAGGACTAGGGTCATACTTGCCTGGGCTACAAGATCGGAGAGCTCTTCCATGTCTCTTTTCATGCAGTCCAGGGAGGTACATCTCAGGTCATTCACACCAACATGGACAATGACAGAGACATATTTGTACTTGTGGAGTGACCTGAGTGCGTAGGTTATGTGGCAGATCCTGGCACCTGACAGGCAGCTGACAGTAACCTTCTCCTTGTTTAGCCTGGTGAGTGGGACATCAGTGTGCCTGACTATAGAGTCACCTATGACTAGTGTGTTGGGTACATTGTATTGCCTTATTGGCTGTGGTTGAGTGGCACACTGAGTCTGTGGGTTATGTGTCATTTGGGTTGTATTAGAGGATGGAGGTTGCTTGCGTTTCTGCTTTGGAGATCTCTGTTGCTTAGACAAATTATTATTGAGAGCCTCCGTGAATGTTTTTGTGTTACTATGTGTGGATTTTGGTGGTGTAGATTTAGTGAGACTATGTGATGAGTGTGGTGTGGTGCAAATGTTTACCTTCTCCTCATGACTGTCAAGTTCAGTCTTGGTTGGAGAGAGCTTTACCTCTAGTTTGGCTAGATAAATGCATATCTCACAGGTTGTAGTGTTGGGTGGTAGGAGGAGAGGGTTGTCTGTGTACATGAGGCAATTTCTACATTGCCTCAAGATGCCCAGATTCATCAGATAGACAGGAGAGAACACTGGGAGCTGACCCTTGGACATTCCTGAATAAAAAACTATTTCCTCTAGATAAATGAGGAAAGTGAGTACAAGAGCTGTTTTTCTCTAAACAAGTGAGAAAAGTAAGTACAAAAACTGTTTTCTTATAAGTAATGAGGAGGGTTGAGTGCTATAGGTGCTTCACACTCAGTGCACTTGCCATTGCCCTACCTAACAAGATCTGCTGATATCATTCACCTTAGAAGTACTTTTGGACACTTGTCAGCCCTCTAAGCTCTGTGGCATGTGTGATAATTGTATAACACTGTAGTACAAATGGCTAGGTAGGTAGGAGTTCTAATCTCAGTCCTAGCAAATGTGGGTGTGTTTGTAGGTGAAAGCATTTTGAAGCCTTTCCCACCCAGTACACTTCCCATTGCCCTACTTTAGAAGACCCACTGACGTTATTCACCTCAGATGTACCTTTGGACACTGTTCATCCATATAAGCTCCGTGGCATGTGTGATAACTGCATAACACTGTAGTACAAATAACTAGATAGGTAAAGGTTCTAATCTCAGTACTGATAACTGTGATACTGTGTGTGTGTGTGTGTGTTGGTTATACCATTTTGAGGCCTGTTCCACCCAGTACACTTCCCATCACCCTACTTTAGATGACCTGCTGATGTCTTTCACCTTACATCTACTGTAACATTGGACACTCATCAACCCTATAAGCTCCATGGCATGTGCAAAAACTGTGCAACACTGTAGTATGAATAACTAGATAGCTAGGGGTTCTAATCTCAATACTGACAACTGTGATAATGCATGTGTGTGGGTGAGAACCATACCCTGTGTGTGTTGGTTATACCATTTTGTGGCCTGTTCCACCCTGTACACTTCCCATTGCCCTACTTTACAAAGGCTGCTGAAGTCATTCACCTTAGATGTACCTTTGAACACTTATCAGCCCATAAGCACTGTTGTGCATGAGATGAATAGGCAGTGCTATAGTATGTACACGTAGATAGGTAGGTGTTTGAATCTCAGTGTAGCCTACTATACTAGTGTGTGTGTGTTTGTGTGTGAAGCATTTCCCCTGTGGCTGTTATGTGTGTTCGTTATACCATTTTAAGGCCTGTTGACCCCTTCCCTATGGCATTTCTTTAACGAGCCAGTTGATGGCATCTGCATTACAAGCACAGTCGCACATTTTCTAACACAAAGGCACTGTGGTGCATGCAATAGTCATAGTCTGTATTGTACATAACTACAGAGGTAGGTCATATAATAGGAAAATTATCAACTCTCTGTGCATGTGTGTATCAGCGCATGTCCCCTTGCAGCTGTGTGTCTGTGTTTCAGATGGCTATACCATGTTAAGGGCCTGTGAAGCCACCATTGGCAATCCTAACAGCCCTTGCAATTGCCAACCAATTAAATAGTAGTGGCAGACACTGCAACACTATAGTAACTCTGTGGTGTTTGTGTTATTTATACAGTAATGTCATTTGTACAACTAGGCAGGTTCAGTTTCTGTTATTAGCAAAGGCAGGTCATGAGTGTGTGCATGTGTGTGTGTGTGTGTGTGTGTGTGTGTGTGTGTGTGTGTGTGTGTGTGTGTGTGTGTGCGCGTGTGTGTGCATGTGTGTGTGTGTGTGTGTGTGTGTGTGTGTGTGTGTGTGTGTGTGTGTGTGTGTGTGTGTGTGTGTGTGTGTGTGTGTACATCCCCTTGCAGCAGACTACCTGTGTTATGGCCACCAGCATACCTCTGAACATTGCACAGAAAGACATCTGGTTAAATCCATGTGGAAAATTGGGGCAAATAACAAACAATGAGCACAACCTTCACATACTGCTGTGACATGCATGGAAAATAGATACCAGAACAGGTTGTGCATGTGAACACACTTTCCAAAGTTTATGTGTCATTACATAACAATAGCTGTCATCAATCTGCAATGTTAGCCTGCCATTCTCTTCCCATAGTTCATCTGAAAACCAGACTTTATGACACATGGAAAGAAAGTATGTGTCAGACATCAGGACAATCTGTAGACATATGCAGAGTTCAGAAGTATGGCCAACATCTGTAGCACCCTGCAGGTTCCGGTCCATGTTTGGCAAGGTGTGACCTGTGACAACAAGTGAAACAGTAAAGAGGTCCGAAGAGTGTAGGACAACAAATATGTGATATGGTCCTGTACTGATTGCATAGAGCAGCTATTACACAGCAGAAGCACCTCACTGTTATGACAAATAGTGTAAGCTCAGGTAATGTCACACGTAGAAGGTGTCATAGTAGCAAACCAGAGGAAGTCCTCTGTGTTGCACTTGCCATGGCCATGGTATGTCTTGCCAACTGTCACATTACTACAGGTCGTGTCCCACACTCCACATATGATAATGTCGCAAAGCCATTCATTGTCACTTATGTGTGTGCAATATGTATACATGTGGAGGCCCTGTGACTACCTGATGCCTCCAATAATGCACAAGTATATAGGCATGAATGCTAATTGGCTCCACCCACATATATAGATACAGCCTAAGGCTGTGTGAACTGTAAGTATTTTGCACTCTGTCACTGAACCACAAACCACTGTTAACAGACTGCGATGAGCCATACAGTGGGTATGGAATGCTCTCAAGGTCCCAGCCTCAAGCTGTATGCAGACAAGTGTCAGCATGCCATACAGCAAGTACATGTCCCTACTATGTCCCACATCAGCACCAACCCCATAAACACACAGACTGTGATGACAGGCCTGGGTACCCAGGATGACAACATAGTTGCATTCAGGCACCAAGTATCGGCAGTTGTCAGGAACTGCTTGTATGTGGTTTGCCACATATGGGAAGGGACTGTATCCAGCCAAAAAGTGGACATTACCTCTGAATGTTACAGGGGATGCCATCTGACTAGCTCTCCATGAAACACTAACCCACTTAGAAAGGCAAAAACTGCTATGCAAGGCTGCTATTCACTGATTTCAGTTCTGTCTTCAGTACTGTCATCCCTCAGAATCTGAAAATCGAAGCTACTTCAACTGGGCATAGACTCTCATTTATGCAACTGGATTCTGATCTTCCTTACTGAAAGGCCTCAGAAAGATCGAGTGGGAGACAATAGCTCTGGAAGTATCATCCTGAACACAGGAGTACCACAGTGGTGTGTCTTAAGCCCTCTACTTTTAATTCTGCTGATACATGACTGCATGGCCACACATGAGATGAATAGAATCATCAGATTCACAGATGACACCACTTTTATAAGCCTGGTCAAAGATGGAGAGGAGGAGGCCTACAGGAAAGAGTTCGATCAACTACTGGTCTGGTATGACAGCAACAATCTAGCACTGAATGTCAGCAAGACAAAAGAGATGATTGTTGATTTCAGAAGATCTCAAGTACCACACAAACCTCTAGTGATGAAAGGGATGACAGTGGAAAGGGTCAAGAGTACAAAGTTCTTAGGTGTTCATATCACAGAGAACTTATCCTGGTCAGTCCATGTATCCAGCACAGTCAAAAAATCTCAGCAACGCTTGCACTTTCTAAGGGAAAATTGCCAAGCTCCACACTTCAAACCTTTTATAGGGGCACCATTGGATGTGCCCTGACCAACAGCATTGCAGTCTGGTATGGGAGCTGTAACAATCAGGATCAGAAGGCTCTCAAGAGAGTTGTAAGGTCAGCAGAAAGAATCATTGGCACCTTCCTTACACATCTGGAGGATCTACACAAATGTTGGTGCATCTACAGGGCCAAAAAGATTTCCAGCGATCCAACATATCCTGCCAATGGTCTGTACACTCACCTGTCCTCAAGTAGGAGATACAGAAGCCTGCATTGTAAGACCACCAGACTAAAAAACATTTTTTTTCCATTCTCCATTAAACTGTTGAACTCTTGGGAAAAATGAACCATGATGTCTGTTACACAACTAGCCTATCAAGGGGCTTATTTTATGGATGTGCAATAACTATGTGCAATACTAAAGTGGCTCACCTACACACTGACGGACTGTAAAGTGCAATATACAAATTGTGCAATAATTCACTGTAATCATATATATGCTGCTATTGTTTCAATTTTACGTTGACAATATTACCTTCATATTATTCCTTGTCTTCCTTGTCTCCAGTTCTGGGATGGGTGTGGATCACTGCTGTCCTACTTTACTTACAAATTGCTACTTATT
Source organism: Protopterus annectens (assembly GCF_019279795.1). Classification (NCBI taxonomy): domain Eukaryota; kingdom Metazoa; phylum Chordata; order Ceratodontiformes; family Protopteridae; genus Protopterus; species Protopterus annectens. The sequence continues at coordinate 212,120,588 of NC_056737.1, forward strand.
AAAATTCGACTGTGATATTTTATTAAATTTTCTCTGTCTATGTGTGCAACTGTTTTCTGCATTGAGAATGAAGCATTGTAAATTCATTCAGCTACACTGCTGTGTAGCTCTGAATGACAATAAAGTTTTCTTTAACTTTGACTTTTGACTTTGACTTTGAATAGTCCTCAGTCAGTAAAACAATACATTAGCAACATGGCCAGTCTGCTATGCACCTATGCAGACTTCTTCTGAATCTATAAAGTCTATCCCCTGGATTCATTATACTCTGTGGAGGAATAGTACTATTCCTGCACATAGCGGCTCGTGCCCATGTAGAACAGCAGCACGCCTTGCATATTCATGAAGGCACACTGCTGTTTAACCTACACAGACATGATCCATGTATGAGCACAGGGGGCATGTTTGAGCAATGCACGGACACTAAACATGCCCCCTGCACTCAGAAAGTATCATTTCAGTGTCCGTGAACACTGAAATTAAAACGGCAAGAGCAAAGCAATACGAGGGGGGGGGTCACAGCTTCTGTGACACACCCCCTGTATTGCTAAAGTGCCGTACGGCACTTCTGCAGTCTGCAAAAGCAGGAAATGTGTGCAAAGGCACACATAACAGGGGATAAATCTCCCCGCAATTAAAAAGCACAAGCACAGCCCCACAAACACACAAAGTTAATAGAGAACATGTCATGCATCAGCATGAAACACACATAGAAGGTGGAAAGCCCATTCAATGCCAGTATTTCATGAATACAGTCCCAAGTAGTCAGAACACCACAACACACACCCATACAACCTAAAAATATAATAATAATAATATATACTTATTTGTAATACCCTAAGGAATATTTAAGTGTAGCTAAGTGGGTGTGTACATTATGGCCGTCACCTTAGCATAGCTTAAACATCCCATAGGAGCTAAATGAAAATTGACAGGTGAAATTTCCAAGCCAATATAGTGTAGTAGTTAGAGCTGCAGCTTTACGTGCAGGCATTCAGTGTTTGGGTCCCAAGAGAGGCAGCTTATTTTCCTATGTCAAAGTAGTGTTAAAATTATTTTAGTAAACTTAAATTATGTAGCAACTATTTTATTGTCAACCAGGGTAGTGTAGCAGTTCCAAAAGTGAGATGTCAGTGTAGAAAAGATGTGAAACCTTCATATGAACATGCATGGTCCATATAGTATAGTCACACAAGAATATCATGTAATGAAAGCACATAGGGGGATGTCATGGCAGGTAAAAGTAAAATTATGATGTGTATGTAAATATGTTATATTATACAATGACTGGCCATTAACATACAAAAATGAGTACGCTAATTGGCCAGCTCAACCAGAGTGCCTGTTGTAAATCCAAGAGTATACTAATGGAAAAAGGTCCAGTTACCCGGACTTTTGTCTGTTTGTATATCTCCTGTTCTTTGTTTTTTTTTCTGCAGAGATAGCAACAGAGAAATGAAGATCTCCGTTGCTTTTTATAACATATCTCCCTATGTTTCACGAGTTGAAGAACTTGTATAACATAGCAAGATATCATAAAAAATTGCAACAGAGATCTTCCTTTCAACAGAGAAAGGAAGATCACTGAAGGATTCCACAAGACAAACCACAGAATTAGTGCAGAAAACTTTTTATTAATGCTTTCGTCAAGCAGAAATACAAAAACATTTTAAAACTTTTGGATTGGTGGGTGAAATAACTTCTTGGGCTACTAGTCCATGGACTAAAATAGGTGGAAAATCTGCTGTTCGTCTGTTCTTTATTCCTAAAGCAATCTTATCCAATAGGTCATTTGGATAACCTCTCTGTAAAAATAACTCTTTAATAAACTCTACTTCTGTGTCAAAATCAGAGTCATTGCTAATCATACATGAAGCTCTGATGAATTGACTTTTAGTGATATTCTGCTTCATGAAATTTGGATGATTACTATGATAGAGTAAATAATTATTTGTATACATCTTTTTTTCTGCAACTTTTACTGACAAAAGATCTGTTAATACCATTCCATACCAGTTCTACATCCAAATAATTTACTTTATGTCCTATGTCACCTAGATTAAAAGTTAAAAAATTATTATTCTTATTTAAAGCTAATAAAAATTGTTCATGATGATGAATAGGACTTTTGATGATGAAAAACAAATCAATAAATCTGCAATAAAAAATAATAGAGTATAAATCAACAGATGGCATAACTTCTCTCTCCCACCATCCCATAACTAAACCTACATAGGCTGGGGCTACAGTAGCCTCCATTGCTACTCCTCGCAGTTGTTTGTAATACTTCTTATTGAAAATAAAATAGTTATTCTTTAACAACAATTCTAACAAACAAATACATGACTTCACAGTGGAATCACTCCACGTAGTATATTTATACAAAAAAATTAGATACATATTCAAGTCCTTCCCTTTGTGGAATGGAAGTATACAAAGATACTATGTCAACCATCATAATAAAGAATCCTTCATTATTAAGTTCCATAAATGCTTGTTTAAAATTACACAACATTATTTGTTCTAAAAAAGGCCAAGAATCTCTAATATACGAGGGTAACACTTGTACTAATGGATTTAACAGTGTGTCTAAATATAAAGAAATGCCTTCTGTGAAACTTCCTGAAGCTGAAACAATTGGCCGAAAGGATGAATGTAAAGGGTTCTTGTGAATCTTAGGTATAGTAAAAAGTATACATAATTTGGGTGACTCCACAGAAAGAAAATTGTATAAATCTAATGACAGATCACCATTCATGAAACATTTGTCAAAGTAACTTCAAAATATACATTGTCATTGTTCAAAATTCATTCCATTGTCGAATTATAATCTTTAGTATACATTATCACCATCCCTCCCCCTTTGTCAACCTGCATAAAACACAACTTTTTAACATTTTTAAAATCTGACAGCACTTTTCTGTCATGATTAGTTAAATTGAAAAAAGAAAAACAAGGCTTATCATTTAAAACAGTCCTTATGTCCATTTCACAAAGAGCTTAAAAAAAATTTAAAGTACTGTGCAAAGCAGGGTTGTAAACTGAAGGCTTCTTGATGCTCCTAGAACTTCCACTTGAATATCCTTCAAAATGTACAATAAATTGAGCTTTCTTGTGTACAATTTTAATTCCAACAAGGTGTGAGCTAAGATAGCCTGCTTGCTAGGAATAAAGTTAAAGCCAAGTTCTAACACATGATGCTGTTGGTCAGTCAAAATTAAATCTGTAAGATTATGTATCTTAGTTACAGTGCTTACTTGATGGTGCAATGTAGTTATCATTTCCGAAACTGACTCATTCCCCGTGTTTGTTTGGGTGTTAAACTGTTCAGTGTTCCTTTCAAGTTTTTTAAACTTGAATTGGTTTTAGTTTGTGCTGAACTTGCTGAGCCGTTGTCTGTAATAGCTGTTCCATTCCCAGCCTGTATTGTAGAGCTTCAGCTGTGCTGATGTGGAGATTCAGACATTATCACTACATTAGCAGCTTGTTTATAACAAAAATTGAAAGGGCCAGGTCTGTTTTGTTTATCGCAAAGCTATAAGCATGCCTTGTAAAAGTAGTGGAAAACAGAACTGAATATTTCTGCTTTTTATCAGTTTCTATGACATAAGCTGTACCTTGACTGTAATCCTTTAAATCACGATCAATCTTTTTTGTTTTCCATTGAATAATCAACTGTTCATGCTTCCCAATGGAATTTAGTGCCTGAATATATCCATTGAACTGGTTACTTTGATTTTTGATCTATTCTTTAATGTTATTATCCATAGTTTCAAATTCAACTTTTAATGTCTCCATACTTTTGTTGTTATGTTTAATCAAAAGTTTTAAGAACTCTAAACCAGCATTATTAAAGAATGCAGTAAGCTGCTGAAAGAACGAATCCTCCTTATGCACTCTGTTCGGAGCCATAAAAAATCTTAATCCTTTGGAACTATCTTGTTGTTGATACAATGTTCAAAATATTTATTCACCACCACCATGACCCTGTATTTCTTGAGACCTTTCCTCCAATTCAAATAAATTGTCTTTAACTTAATTTTCTACTGTGGTGGAATTAATTCCCGCCTTACTGAACTAGAATAGTCCAGTCTTCAGAGTTTGCTGATCTCTGGGCTTTGTCTTGGTTCCTGTGCTATTCCATATCCTTATTTGGATAAAAGGAAGCGTCTTTGTTCACCAGTGGGAGTGGGGAGCACTGAGCAGCCTATTTGTCCCTAGAGGAGTGGTTCCAGCCAGAAACTTGTAGTCCATTGGCCATTTTGGGTCAATTCCTAGCTCTTTTCAGCCCCCTGTAATAAAGCCCACTTTAGAGCGCTTTTTCGCTTGTATTCAACTCAGCACCGCTCCTCGTGGTGTCCTGCAGAGTTCTACAAGCAGCAGAGAGCAAAAGAGTGACTTTTTCCTGATTTAAGTATTTTTTCTGGCTTTTTGATTATTTACTGCTTAGCGACTGCATTTTCACCTGTTTATACAGCTCTGCATTCTATTTAAACTGTTTTTGTGTTGATTAACTGTTTTGCACTTTTAAAAAGTTATTTGTTGCTTAATTTTACCTGTAGGCTAACACACTCAAGTGTGCTAGCCGTTTAAAAGCATTTATAGCATTTACTGTCTGTTTTTCCTCTGTTTTCTGCAAAAAACAAAAAAAAAACAAAAAAAAAAAAAAAAAAATCTTGTTTTCCCGCCTTACTGAACTAGAATAGTCCAGTCTTCAGAGTTTGCTGATCTCTGGGCTTTGTCTTGGTTCCTGTGCTATTCCATATCCTTATTTGGATAAAAGGAAGCGTCTTTGTTCACCAGTGGGAGTGGGGAGCACTGAGCAGCCTATTTGTCCCTAGAGGAGTGGTTCCAGCCAGAAACTTGTAGTCTATTGGCCATTTTGGGTCAATTCCTAGCTCTTTTCAGCCCCCTGTAATAAAGCCCGCTTTAGGCGCTTTTCGCTTGTGTTCAACTCAGCACCACTCCTCGTGGTGTCCTGCAGAGTTCTACAAGCAGCAGAGAGCAAAAGAGTGACTTTTTCCTGATTTAAGTATTTTTTCTGGCTTTTTGATTATTTACTGCTTAGCAACTGCATTTTCGCCTGTTTATACAGCTCTGCATTCTATTTAAACTGTTTTTGTGTTGATTAACTGTTTTTCACTTTTAAAAAAGTTATTTGTTGCTTAATTTTACCTGTAGGCTAACACACGCAAGTGCGCTAGCCATTTAAAAGCATTTATAGCATTTACTGTCTGTTTTTCCTCTGTTTTCTGCAAAAAAGAAAAAAAAAAAAAAATCTTGTTTTCCCCGCCTTACTGAACTAGAATAGTCCAGTCTTCAGAGTTTGCTGATCTCTGGGCTTTGTCTTGGTTCCTGTGCTATTTCATATCCTTATTTGGATAAAAGGAAGCGTCTTTGTTCACCAGTGGGAGTGGGGAGCACTGAGCGGCCTATTTGTCCCTAGAGGAGTGGTTCCAGCCAGAAACTTGTAGTCTATTAGCCATTTTGGGTCAATTCCTAGATCTTTTCAGCCCCCTGTAATAAAGCCCGCTTTAGCGCGCTTTTTCACTTGTATTCAACTCAGCACAGCTCCTCGTGGTGTCCTGCAGAGTTCTACAAGCAGCAGAGAGCAAAAGAGTGACTTTTACCTGATTTAAGTATTTTTTCTGGCTTTTTGATTATTTACTGCTTAGCGACTGCATTTTCACCTGTTTATACAGTTCTGCATTCTATTTAAACTGTTTTTGTGTTGATTAACTGTTTTGCACTTTTAAAAAGTTATTTGTTGCTTAATTTTACCTGTAGGCTAACACACTCAAGTGCGCTAGCCGTTTAAAAGCATTTATAGCATTTACTGTCTGTTTTTCCTCTGTTTTCTGCAAAAAAAAAAACAAAAAACAAAAAAAAAAAAAAAAAAAAAATCTTGTTTTCCCGCCTTACTGAACTAGAATAGTCCAGTCTTCAGAGTTTGCTGATCTCTGGGCTTTGTCTTGGTTCCTGTGCTATTCCATATCCTTATTTGGATAAAAGGAAGCATCTTTGTTCACCAGTGGGAGTGGGGAGCACTGTGCGGCCTATTTGTCCCTAGAGGAGTGGTTCCAGCCAGAAACTTGTAGTCTATTGGCCATTTTGGGTCAATTCCTAGCTCTTTTCAGCCCCCTGTAATAAAGCCCGCTTTAGGCGCTTTTCGCTTGTATTCATCTCAGCACCGCTCCTCGTGGTGTCCTGCAGAGTTCTACAAGCAGCAGAGAGCAAAAGAGTGACTTTTTCCTGATTTAAGTATTTTTTCTGGCTTTTTGATTATTTACTGCTTAGCGACTGCATTTTCGCCTGTTTATACAGCTCTGCATTCTATTTAAACTGTTTTGTGTTGATTAACTGTTTTGCACTTTTAAAAAGTTATTTGCTGCTTAATTTTACCTGTAGGCTAACACACTCAAGTCGCTAGCCGTTTAAAAGCATTTATAGCATTTACTGTCTGTTTTTCCTCTGTTTTCTGCAAAAGAAAAAAAAAAAAAATCTTGTTTTCCGCCTTACTGAACTAGAATAGTCCAGTCTTCAGAGTTTGCTGATCTCTGGGCTTTGTCTTGGTTCCTGTGCTATTCCATATCCTTATTTGGATAAAAGGCGTCTTTGTTCACCAGTGGGAGTGGGGAGCACTGAGCGGCCTATTTGTCCCTAGAGGAGTGGTTCCAGCCAGAAACTTGTAGTCTATTGGCCATTTTGGGTCAATTCCTAGATCTTTTCAGCCCCTGTAATAAAGCCCGCTTTGGCGCTTTTTGTATTCAACTCAGCACAGCTCCTCGTGGTGTCCTGCAGAGTTCTACAAGCAGCAGAGAGCAAAAGAGTGACTTTTTCCTGATTTAAGTATTTTTTTCTGGCTTTTTGATTATTTACTGCTTAGCGACTGCATTTTCGTCTGTTTATACAGCTCTGCATTCTATTTAAACTGTTTTTGTGTTGATTAACTGTTTTTCACTTTTAAAAAAGTTATTTGTTGCTTAATTTTACCTGTAGGCTAAGACACTCAAGTGCGCTAGCCGTTTAAAAGCATTTATAGCATTTACTGTCTGTTTTTCCTCTGTTTTCTGCAAAAAAAAAAAAAATCTTGTTTTCCCACCTTACTGAACTAGAATAGTCCAGTCTTCAGAGTTTGCTGATCTCTGGGCTTTAGCTTGGTTCCTGTGCTATTCCATAGCCTTATTTGGATAAAGGGAAGCTTCTTTGTTCACCAGTGGGAGTGGGGAGCACTGAGCAGCCTATTTGTCCCTAGAGCAGTGGTTCCAGCCAGAAACTTGTAGTCTATTGGCCATTTTGGGTCAATTCCTAGCTCTTTTCAACCCCCTGCTATAAAGCCCGCTTTAGTGCGCGTGATTTAGCTGGAGTTGCCCATAGAGCACCATCGGGCAGCGCCGGTTAATCAAGGTTAAACTATTTCTGGCTCCGTAAAGTCTGCTCTTCAATTTTTCCCTTAGAACTTCTCTACTTGCAATCTAAACAGTCTATTCTCTATCTCAAAAGCTCAGCACTTGCTCCTAAAGCATTTATATAGGTAAAGTACTTATATACTAAACAAAGTACTACATTAGTCTAGAATCCCTTGAGTACCCATTTCCTATGGGTCCCTTCTGACTCAGTTACACAGCAAACTTTTTCACTTTTTCTAGCATGTCGAAGGGTCAGTTGCTAGCGTCCTCTCCTGTTCAGCTGGTGAATCTGGGCATCTTGTGGCAATGTTACAATTGCCTCATGTACACAGACAACCCACTCCTTCTCCCACAAAACACAAATACATGTGAGAGATGCAACTATATAGCCAAACTGGAGGCTGAGCTCTCTCAACTCAGGACTGGCAAGACCAGACAGGAGGAGAAGGAAACCACGCACACCACAAACCCAGTTTCACATAGAACTATCACAACTGCAAAACAAACACATAAACACACAAAGACATACTTGGAGGCACTGATCAAAAATCTACCAAAACTACAGAGGCCTCCAAAGCAGACACCTAAGCAACTGCCACCTCAAGACATAAGACATGCAACACATAGTCAGTGTGCTAAACAGTCACAGCCCTTAAGGCCAAACACAATGCCAGACACACTTGCTATAGGTGACTCCATAGTCAGACACACTGTCGTCCCACTCACCAGACTGAACAAGGAAAAGATCACAGTAAGCTGCCTGTCAGGCGCTAGAATCCACTACATAACACAAGCACTCAGATCACTCCACAGCAAGTACAAGTATGACTCAGTCATTGTCCATGCCGGTGTGAACGACCTGAGACGTACCTCCCTGGACTACATGAAAAGAGACATAGAGGAGCTCTCAGATTATGTAGCCCAGGCCGGTATGACCCTGACCCTGAGCAGTATCCTACCCTCACCAAGAATGATGCCACAATACAGAGACAAAATGATCAGCTTTAATAATTGGCTTAATTACTGGTGTCATTCTAAGGGGATCCAATGTCTGTCTGCCTGGGATGACATGCATGACAAGCCACGCTGCTTCAAGGGACAGCTTGCACCTGTCACCCCTGGGCTTCCGGATATTGGCAAAGGGTCTTGCCACCCCCATAGTGCCTATTTTAGGCAAGGCTCAAATGATAAACCTACCACCCTAGAAAACAAAAATGGAGAAAAACTAAGGGTAATACTGCTCAATGCCAGAAGTCTAAACCTCAAGATGCACGCCCTCGAAGCCCTCCTCAGTATGGAGAACATTGATGTCTGTGCTGTGACTGAAACCTGGTTCAAGGCTCCTGAGAGCACCCCAGCACTATCAGGTTATACCTCATATCATGCGTTCCGGCCCCAAAATCCGGACCGAACCACAAAAGGAGGGGGAGTATCCATATTCATAAAGGATACCCACACCTCCAGGTTAGTGGCAATGCACGAAGCATCGGAGACCATCCAGGAGCAATTAACCATAGGTAAAACTGCCCTACAGTTTGTAGCATGCTACAGACCACCTTCTCAAACTCAGGAAACCCACATAGCCTTCTTGACGACACTGGAGAGTATGAATGTCTCTCCAAACACCATCATATTGGGCAACTTCAACTACCCAAACATAGACTGGGAACATTACTCAAGCCCCAACACCCTAGCCCAAAGGTTCCTGGAGTTCATAAACTCAAATGATATGGAACAACTAGTCACCATTCCCACAAGAGGAGAAAATATACTAGACCTGATCATCACAAACATGGGGACAAAATGCTCCACACCGGAAGTATATCCCTCATTGGTGTGATCAGACCATAAATTAATCTCATTGGAGATCCACATCCCACCCCCACCCCCAGCAAAAAAGACCACAGTGAAGAACTTCTCAAAAGCAAAGTTCACACTTCTTAAGACTGGAGTGGTATCCTTCAAGGCCCCCGAGCCAGTGGAAACCACAACCCACGCTACTGAAACCCTTACAAATGCCTTCTACGAGCACCTCCAGGAATGTATGGATCAAGCAATCCCTAATAAAATCAAGACCCTTTCCACCAAAGGCAGGCGCCCGGTCTGGTGGACCCCAGCCATAAACAAACTCTACAACAAGAGGAGAAAGCTACTACATGACAGAGCAAAATCCCTAAAAGGGAAGGCATCTCTGATCAATACTAGCAAAAAACTATGATCACTCATAAAATCATCCAATGCCAACTTTGAGAGAAAAATCGCTAATGACACAAAAGACAATCATAAGGCCTTCTTTAGCTATGTTAGAAACCTGGGTGGAAACTCCCAGATATGCTCAGAATTAGTCCAAAATGATATAAAAATCACTGAACCCACAGACATTGCCAACATACTGGCAGACAGGTTCAGTGCAAATTTCTCCCTCCCTCCCCCAAAGGAGAAATATCTATCCCACCAGAGTCTAGCCTCCCAAACATCTCAGATGCCCAGGTGAGAGCTGCTCTCTCTAAAGCAAAAACACAGCATCAATGGGACGGACGGTGTCCCCGGCTGCGTGCTACGAACTCAATGAGGAACTAAACCCACACATAAGGCTGCTGTTTAATCTTAGCCTTACTACACGATACATACCCAAAGAATGGCGTACGGCAACTGTGGTCCCACTCCACAAAGGTGGTGCTTCTACAGACCCTGGAAATTACCGCCCCATAAGCTTGACGAGCCTTGTCTGCAAAGCTATGGAGAGGATCATAATGGAACTCATAAATAAAGACATTGGGGACCTACAGACACTGGATCCTACCCAATTTGGCTTTGTCAAGGGCAGATCCTGCCTCTTGAACTTGGTCGACTTTTTCGAAACAGTCACTAAGGTCATTGATGAGGGTAAGGCAGTTCACACAGCCTACCTTGACCTAGCAAAAGCGTTCGACACAATACCCCACTCGGGCATCATAGAAAAGCTCACCAGCTTAGATGTAAACCCATATGTCACAAGATGGGTTGCAAACTGGCTCAAGGACAGAACACACAGGGTTAGAGTTGCTGGTGCCATGTCAGACTCTAAGCGGTCCTGGCGGTGTCCCACAGGGCTCAGTCCTGGGCCCCTCTTGTTCGGCATTTATTTTCTGAAGTGCAGGCAAACATAGGGGGATTGTGGCTGACAAAATTTGCAGATGACTGCAAACTGGCCACCATAATTGACACTCCATCAGACACAGACATCCTCCAGAGAGGTCTCATAGAAATGGATAACTGGTGCCAGAGCCATGGCCTTAAGCTAAATGCCAAAAAATGTATAGTCATACCCTTTGGGAAAAACAAGGTAACCCCTAATTACCACATAGGTGGTAATCCATTAAACACGGAAGAAGTTATCAGGGACCTGGGGACCCAAGTTGACAGTAACCTCTCTTTTGACACTCACATCGCCAAAGTAACCTGATGAAGTGCAATTTTATTGCGTGAAAGCGCTTGTTCCTGTTTTATTCCTGTTATTAAATGCTGTTTGACTTATTTCGTGGTGGTTTCAAGCAATTTCTTCAGCACATTGCCAAAGGGGTTAGGAAGACCTTCTACATTGCCCACCTGATCATGAAGGGATTCACATCCAGATCAGGAGAGGTCATTGTACCCCTGTACTCTTCACTTATCAGACCAATGATTGAGTACAACGCCCCATTCGGAATGTACCTTACCCGACACCTGCAGCAGTTGGAAAGACCCCGAATGTTCCTCACCAAAAGGATAAAGGGGCTCAAACATATGTCATACGATGCCCGACTGAAGAAACTCCAGCTCTATTCAGTCGCATACCGTCTGCTCAGAGGTGATCTGTGCCTGACATACAAGGCCATGTCCAACCTGGAATTAATGGACATGCTCCACCTCAAAAAATCCAAATCCACCAGAGCCACGAGAGCAAGAGACTTAAACCTCAACACGGATATAAATAGGACGTGCTGGAGGGACAGATTCATCACCCAGAGACTCCCTACACTATGGAACAGTCCATGTGAGGCAGAGCCCCTCACTGACTCTGTTCAAGAGAAATCTTGACGAGTGGATGGGAGATCATAGGTTTACCCCAGGAATCATCTCTGTGTCACTGCTGGACAGAGGCACAACAAACTAATGGGTATAGTATTCTCATCCTAAGGGGTGGTGAAAGCCACACACACTCTGGCTAGGCTTATAAATGCCCTAGGGAAGATAGCCTAGTATGAACCTATGAACCTATGAACCTATGAATTATATTTGAGCATTGATTAAAGGGGTCAGAGAAATAATTTAAAACTGTAGAAACATCTTTATACAGTACCTCTTTAGTAGAATTCAGGTGCCCTGCATTCATTTTACAGGTTCAAGATTCTCTGCTGTTAGTCTGACTGTTAGATAAATTACCCACTGTGGCAACCTCTTTGTGGCATAGTCTTTTGGTGAGACTAGTCAAAGATTTTAGTAGCTCACCTAAAACATTAGCAACTTCTTCTATGAGTGGAATCTGGCTATCCAAAACTGGATGTAATGTAAGGTCAAACAGGTCATCTTCTGGAGCACACATCATGACCAAAAAGCAAAACTCCAAACAGACCAAAAAAATCAAGCTCAGTGAAGGTTTCCAGACAAACCACAGAATTAGCGTGGAAAATCTTATATTAATGCTTTTTTCAAGCAGACTTCATCAGAAATACTAAAACATTCTAAAACACTCTTTAAATACTATTACTGTTTTTAGTATTTAAAGAGTGTTTTAGAATGTTTTAGTATTTCTGATGAAGTCTGCTTGATGAAAGCATTAATAAAAAGTTTTCTACATTATAGGATCATAGGTTCATAGGTTGGTGCTAGGCTATTGGCCATAGGGCCTATACAAGCCTAGCCATAACAATTCCCTGGCCATTTCTTCCCACACTATTTACTTCCCTGGACCCCTGTCTAGCAGGGCAACTGACGTGATCCCTGGGGGGAATTTCCTTTCTCTCATCCAACTGTCAAGGTTCCTTTTGAAAAGGGCCAAAGATGTGCTCTGCTTGACATGTATGGACAGTCTATTCCAGAGTCTGGGGAGTCTCTAGGTCAGGAACCTATCCCTCCAGCATGTTTTGTTTATTGTGATGACAAGGTTTAGATCGATGGAGCGTGTGGCTCTGAGGGATTGGGATTTCTTTAAGTGTAGCATGTCCAATAGCTCTGGGTTTGACATGGCCTTGTATGTTAAGCAGAGATTGCCTCTGAGTAGACGATATGTGACAGATTATAGCTGGAGTTTTTTAAAGTGGTCATTATAGGACATCTGCTTTAGGCCTGTGATTCTTTTACTGAGGTATTTCTGCAGCCTTTCCAGTTGCTGCAGATGTTCAGAGAGGTACATACCAAATGGGGCATTGTATTCTATAGTGGGTCTAATGAGAGATGAGTACAGTGGGATAATGACTTCCTTTTTTCTGGATGAAAAGCCCTTAGTGATGAGGTGTGCCACATAAAAGGATTTCCTGACTGTTGTGCTGATGTGGTTATTGAAGGTGAGACCACTGTCTACCTGTGTCCCTAAGTCTCTTATCACACTTTCAGTGTTTAGTGTACTGCCACCTATGTGTTAATTCATGGGTACATGTTTTTTCCCAAAGGGGATAACTATACATTTCTTGGCACTGAGCTTGAACCCATGGCTCTAGCACCAAGCATATGTTTCTGTAAGGCCCTTTTGTAGAATATCCACATCATTTGGGGATTCAGTAATGGCTCCCAGTTTGCAGTCATCTGTGAGCTTTGTTAGCCAGAGTCCCATAGTGTTGGCCTGTACTTCAGAGAAGTAGATGCCAAACAAGAGCTGTCCCAGGACTGAACCCTGAGGTACTCCACTTGTCACTTGTCCTGAGCTGGATTTGGAGTCGGCTACTTTTACAGTGTGGGTTCTGTAAGCCAGTTGGCAACCCATCAAGTGATGTAGGGATTAATGCCCAGCTTAGTAAGTCTATCTATGATTCCAGAGTGGGGGATGGTGTTAAAGGCCTTGGCGAGGTCCAGATAGGCTGTGTTGACCACCTTACCCTTGTCCACGGCTCTGGATACTGATTTGAAGAAGTCAATCAGGTTCAGGAGACAAAATCAGCCCTTCACAAACCCAAACTGGGTGGAGTCCAGTGTTTGAAGGTTGCCAATGCCTTTGTTTATAATTTCCATGCTAATATGCTCCATGGCCTTGCAGATCAGGGTCGTCAGACTGATGGGATGGTAGTTCCCAGGATCCAAGGTGGATCCCCCCTTGTGGAGTGGGATAACTGTAGCTGTGCACCACTCAGTGGGCACAAAGCCTGAGGTGAGGCTATGATTAAACATGACACTTAAGTGAGGTGCCAGTTAATTTTGTAGTTCATGTAATACACAGCCCAGGATGTCATCTGGTCCCATGGATGTTGTATTCTTAGCTTTGGAGAGTGCATTTTTTACCTATGTGGCCATTATTACCGGAATTTGGCAATCTTCCGGTATTGAGATTGGCCGTTTAGGGGTTGAGAGGGGGGTGAAGTTGGCACTGACTTAATCTGCCAGGATATTGGCAATATCCTTGGGATCAGTATATTTAATGACATTCTGTTGTAGCTCAGAGCAGATCTGAGCATTGCCATTTAGATTCTTGACATAGTTATAAAATGCCTTGTGGTTGTCTTTGGAATCTTTGGCAATTTTATTTTCATAATTAGCTCTGGAGGATTTTATGAGGGATCTCAGCTTCTTACTGAGGCTGGTAAGGGAGTTTTTTGCATCCTGGGATTTACTTCTTTTCTGCAGCACTTTCTTCCTTTTGTTGTAAAGTTTGTTTATGGCAGGGGACCACCAGATTGGCTTCCTTTTTTTGGAGGAGAGCATCTTGCTTCTATTTGGGATGGCACGATTCATGCATGAGTGGATGTGCTTGTACACTGCCTTAGTGTAGGATTCAGCAGTCAAACTTTCTGTTCCAGTCAGCATGGGTGTCGTGAAGTTTGTCATGTCTGACTTGAGTAGCATGAAGTTTTCTTTGGAGATGTTTTTTACGGAGGTTTCCTTACTGGGGGGTGGTGGTGGGATGTGGATATTAAGGGTGATTAGCTTATGGTCAGATCTGACCTACGAGGTGGTGACCATAGGTGTGGAGCATTAATTTCCCATGTTGGTCATGACCAGGTCTAGGATATTGGAACCCCTGGTGGGACTATGGATTAGTTGATCCAGGGCATTGGAATTTATGAATTCCAAGAACTGTTGGGCAAAGGTGTTGGTACATGAGTAAATATTGTGGGAAGAAATATCCAGGGAATTGTTATGGCTAGACTTGTATAGGCCCTAGGGCCGATAGCCTAGTACCAACCTATGAACCTATGAGTAGTTTTCCCAGTTAATGGCAGGGAAGTTGAAATCACCCAGTATTAGGGTGCTTAGTTTTATCTTAATATTTTTCAGTATGTTTAGAAAGGTGTAGTGAGACTCTTGGGGCATAGTGGTGGATCTGTAGCAAGCTACAATTTGGATTGCAGTCTTACCTAGTGTTAGTTGCACCTGGAGAATTTCAGATGCATTGTGTCGGGCAACTAGCCTGGTGGTGTGAATATCCTTGGTGAATATGGACACTCCTCCACCTTTAGTGTTTTGGTCCTGGTTTGGTGGCCGAAAAGTGTGGTAAGAGTTGCAGCCTGGTATTGCAGGGGTGCTCTCTGGAACTTTGAACCAGGTCTCAGTTACTGCACAAATATCAATGTTCTCCATTTTTAGGAGTGCCTCGAGAGACTGCATTTTAAGCATTTAGTAGCATTACCTTCAGAATTTGCATGCTTGTAGCTGTTACAGTGGTGGTTTTGTCCTTTGAACTTTGCCTAAAAAAGGCAGTATAGGGGTGGCAGGAGCCTTAGCCAGTAACCTGAATTCCAGGGGTGACAGGTGCAGACAATCTCTGGCAAGGCATCGTGGTCTGTCAATCATGTCATCCCAGGCAGACAGATATTGGATCCCCTTTGAATGACACCAGAAGCTTAGCCAATTGTTGAAGTCAATCATTTTGTCCTTATATTTTGGTATTATTCTGGGTGAAAGCAGGATGCTACTCAGGGCTAGGGTCATACCTGCCTGGGCCACATGAACCGAGAGCTCTTCCATGTCTCTTTTCATGTAGTCCAGGGAGGTACGTCTCAAGTCATGTTAATTCCATGGTTTGTCTTCTGGAATCCTTCAGTGATTTTGTACTAGTGTTATTTGTTTTACTGACAGCTTGATTATTTTGGTCTGTTTAGAGAAAGGAAAATCTCTGTTGCTTTTTTTAATATATCTCATTATGTTATATGAGTTCTTCTACCGAGATTTGTTAAAAAAAGCAATGTAGATTTTCCTATCTTCATTGCTACCTCTGCACAGTGTGGATGTACTGTGTAAGCATGGGAACACTTCCCTTATGCATGCACAGTACATAAGAATTACCCCAGGATACCAGAAAACTGCGGAAGTACAGCACAGAGGCATTATACAATGACATTATTTAAGAAAGGTAAGTATTGTTTTTTTAAATAATGTCATTGTATAATAGCAATAACCCATTGCCAGGTGTGGGCAATGCTGGATTTACCCACGGTTGGCTTTGTTTGGTCCCTCTGGCTTCACACTTGTGACCAAACCACACCAACTGTAGGTAAATCCAGCATTACCCACACCCAACTGTGGGTTATTGCTTAAATATAACATTATAAGTATAATATGCTTAAACATGCCTTAATCAGTCTGTATCCATCAAACCTTGTTCTGCCCAGCAACAGAATAGTCAGCCCTGTCAAGTCTTGAACCCAGGATGCTGTCCTCTACAATCACAGCAAAGTACTACTACACCAGGTAAGCTGTGAGGATTTGTAGTGCTTTAACAAGCATATCCTGAGTTTAGGTCATTTAAACATTGATAAAGAAATCAGCAGTCCCAAGTGTTGGGCCCATGACCCTGAACACTACAGTCAGAGGAATGTACCACTACACTATCTGAACTACAGAAATTAATGTCACGTTTTCAAACATATCATGCAATAGAGGCATACAATATTAGGGAGAAAGCTTTGTGGAACCTTTTGTGTGTTGT
Source organism: Protopterus annectens (assembly GCF_019279795.1). NCBI lineage: Eukaryota > Metazoa > Chordata > Ceratodontiformes > Protopteridae > Protopterus > Protopterus annectens. Next base: position 212,137,094 of record NC_056737.1, read on the forward strand.
ATATAGACATATATACACACACACACACACAGACACACACATATATATGTCTGATGAAACATATATATGAAAAAAATATATATAGAAAAAATAAAGGAAGGAAACTAAAAAAAAAAAAATATATATATATATATATATATATATATATATATATATATATATATATATATATATAGATTCCTATTACAAGAACGAAAGTTTACTACTTCGAACTTGTAATAGGAAGCCTCACTTCTGCGAAAGTTCACTTTAAAGAAAGTGAACTTTTGCATAAGTGCACATCAACGAAAACACTGCAGCACAGTAGAGGACATAAAAAACAAGCTATGTCCTCCACTATGGTGCGATAGCCATGGAACATAGGGTTAGGGCATGGTTTAGGGTAAGGGGATAGTTTGTTAAGCTATCCCCTTACCCTAACCCATGTCCTAACCCTAAGGTTCTTGACTATCACACCATAGTGGAGGACATTGCTATGTCCTTCACTGCGCTGCCGTAGGGCTATCACCTTACTATGACCCATGCCCTAACCCTAAGGCCTGTGAGTACTGCACGGAAGTTCAGTACAACACCTGTTCATTGTACTGAACTTCGCATAAGTGCACTTTCGATTAAGTTCACTTTCGCTGCAGTGAGCATTCCATGCACTATTTCGAATTACTGAAAATTCGATCTAGTGTATGGAACCCATATATATATATATATATATATATATATATATATATATATATATATATATATATATATATATATATATATATATATATATATATATATATATATATATATATATATATATTTATATGGGTCTACTTCAATGGGGGGTGTGGGGGTGAAGCCCCCCACTAACTTTTGTTTTACTAAGCAATATGAAAGCAAAACCAAACAATATAATATGAAATTAAATGGGGGGCTTTGCCACCCACACGCTCCTAACTATATATTCTAACTCCAGGGTCGCTCTACAGTGGGGAAGGGGACATATTCCATTTACTTGCCAATAATACCTGTCAGTCAAATGAAGTGTCGGTCAAATGAAGTGTCAGTCAAATGAAATTTCAGTCATTTGGTCTCGGGCAAATGGGTGTCAGTCAATTGGAAGTTAGGGCAAATGAAGTAGACCCATATCCCTCTTAACCTGTTAGTACTAGGAACCTGTACAAAGGCTGTAAAGTGGGGATGGGCCACCTATAAAGGCATATTTCAAAAATCACTGTTACAAATAAAAACGTGTTACAGCAACAGTGTGTGTTTCAGCAGACAATTACTAAAGGATATGAAGATGGAAACTGAAATGTCATCTCATTTATTTACTGACATAAATCCTTGGATCATCATGGTGATTTACCAGACAAATAGAAATACATTGTGGAACTGAACAAAAGTATGGTCTAAACATCTGGACAGTCTGTGAAATTTCTGGCAGTGGAGAGGTATGCTCAGAACCCCTTAGTGCAATGAATCTGGGCCAAGCCTAACAAAGTGGGGGGACAAAAGCCTGAAAATAGGGTCATGTCCAAAATACGTCAGTACATAAGCTGATAAAGTTCATGTAGTAACAGTGTATGTCCTAACATATATCGACTGAAATATCACAATTCCCAGACTCAATTGCTTCTCATTAGTTACTGACCTCAAGCCCCACATCATCCTATTGATGTGTCATGCATACATAACAATCATGAGGACCAGACCAACGATATCAGCCAGACAACTGAACATCCTACGAATATGTGGACATAACACAACATTAGGGGAACTACACAGAGCTACCAAGCAATGTCCAAACTACAATCAGACTGACATAACACTACCCAGGTCTAGCTTTCGGGCTGTACACATGCATTAGCAAATATAACAGGCACTACAGGGATGTAACACATGTGGAAAACAGACACTGGTGTGCAAGTGCATACCCCCAAAGAAGTGCACCACAGTCACAATTACATACCAGTAAGCAAGCTGAACACGACAGTATAATACTGTATGAGCAACTTCATACCATTTGCCACTCACACATTGCCCCTACATATATTTCCCCAATTCACAGTGTAATGGGAATCCTGAGGTGTTACAGGACATATTGCAGTCAGCACTTACAAGCATACAAACCTGACAGACCGCCAGCATCTGTAGCAGCATGCTTTGTCAGATAGGTAAAGAATCTATGGCACTCATATGTGCTACTCTCCCTACCCAGCCCAACAAACATATACACACAACACTGCTACACAATTTTGGCAGGCTGTTCACAATGGCAAGACATACATAACTGTCATATGTGCAGATTTCCACAGAATTACCAGGGTGTGGACCCATAACGTGGGCCACCTCTGCATACCATGGCCAGGAGTCTGCCCGGTCATTATCATGATAACTGGAATGCAGTTGGTAATTAATGATATACCATACCTCTGCACCTCATGGTGCAAGACATCTGGACAACACATGGCATACTTGTGGGACAGGGGGCTGGAAAGAGGGACCTATCACACATAATGGTGTTACAAACTGAAACAGTAGCTGCTGTTACACGTTTTGTTGTAACATAACATCCCTGAAGGATATGATTTCAGAAACACCAATGGATATCAACACTTACTGACTACAATCCTCACATTATCCTACCAACCCCACAAAAACAGATGTTGTTCGAGGAACAGACCAAGTATAATAGGCAAACATCTGGCCAGTCTGTGGACAACATGCCAGTTGAGAGGTATGTCGGAGGCATATCACTGTCAGATGTCAAGTCACTCAGTAAATGCATGTCCAGACAAACCCTGTCAATGTAGCAACCCTCCATGTGTATAACAGCACTAATGACATACAATTTGTACCAAAATCTAGCGCTTTGTCCCCCATGTTGTTGGGCTGTCTCCACATGTCCTATCCTGTGAGGTATTTCCACCTACTGTCTGTGAAGCTGTAGCCCCCACACCTCTGTAATGTCCCCCGCACAGGCAAGGGAAATGGCCAAGGCCCACATGAGGGGGCATCCCATACATTGGAACTAGCAGCTGTGTCGAGGCCCACAACACCATACTATGTGAGCACCTACATAGCTTTATGGCCTCAGCAATACCCGACAGGACGACATCAACCCCTCAAGGTAGGCTGAATGCCTGTGGTGGACAGCAGCAATACACAAACCACAGACTTGGTCCCTATATTGGCTGGACAGGGCAAATCCACAGCACGCACCAACTTGGCATCAAATCAGCCTTTGTCTGATCAAGCATATAAGGTCACAGGTGGAGTACTGTAAGGCTAACTGTGAGTACAGATTGGACACATCCTCCAAGGCCAGTCAAAAGGCCATCTTCACATATGTCTGCAATCTCTGAGGTAACAAAGCAACCCACCCTTTAATGGTGGCCAGTCAGACCATTTACACACACAACATAGCTATAGACAACCTGCTGCAGATAGGTTTAGGGCAAACATCATCCCCTGGCTCAGCATCACTATAAGTGGATATGCACAGCACCCACAGCCCTCTCCAAACTACCAGTGAGCAGGTACATATTGCCTACTGAAAGACAGCAAATGTAAGTATCCATGGCACCTGATAACATCCCTGTCTGCATCCTACATGAACTCAGGCATGTTCTCCCAGCTCCTTTACACACTGTAGTCACACTAAGCATTGGCACTATCCACACCCCATCTGCATGGAAGATGGCCAATGTCATCCCTCTACACAGACATGAATGAGGAGCACAGGATTACAAAATCAACTAGCCCTCATTGGGGGGAATATGACACTTCAGGACCAACAGTGCAATGCAAGTAGATACAGTGCTGATATATTACAGGGGTATGGTGTGGTTGTGACTGGTGGCTACTGGTATTCAATGCAACTGTGCAGGTTCTGTACATACTGTTGCCAAATATATGAAGTCCTATGATGTGTCTCCCCTTTTATGTCTTCCAGGTGCAATGTTACATCAGCAAAAGTCAACTTTCTCAGTGGCTGAGACAAATATAATCATAGAAAACATACTACAGAACCATGCCATAATATTTGGCTGGAGGCAGAAACATCCACATGAGTGGATCAGCCAGTGGGACAATCTTGTCCACAGGGTAAACAATGTTGGCCTGCATGCATGTACATATGAGCAAGTCCAGCATCATGAAAGTGACCTCATATGGCATGCCCAGCAAAGGGCTGCTGCAGTGGCCAGGGACCGCACAACCACAGGTGTGGGCCTGGCCATGCAGCCCCACTGACAACCACCTGGGAGCTCCTTGGATACCTTGGGGTACCCATCCCAGTACAACATCAGAATACAGATCACCCCACATACTGGCAGTGGGTGGCACCCAGATAGTGGATGAGGAGTGCGCAGGTAAGGCCCCAGTGTAGATTACTAGACTAGTGTAGCAGACATACTTGTAGTTGTAGAGTATCTACATGCATGTGTCAGGTCAGATTGCAGTTGTGGATGGGGTTTTCTAATGCACAGATGTTCACATCTATGGTGAAGGATAGCAAAATGTGCAGTATTGGGGGTTGTACTGTAAATGTGCAGACATGCTGCATCCATCCTGTACCAATGCCAATTGTGGGTCTGCTGACAATACTTCCCTCCCACAACTACCTAAGTCCCTCAGGTCTGCATGTGGAATGGCAGCCTGCAGCTGGTGAGTATGCAATTGTTCTGTTGAGGTTAGCCATTACCCCAGGCATGTGAAGGCCATGCAATGTACCATACATACAACTGTCACTCACAGCCATATTGCTTTATGTGCATGTTCACTTGTGTTCTGGTTAACTGCATTGCATCACAGTAGTCACCACAGGGGCCTATCTGATGAGAATGTAACATCCCTGTAGCATACCTCACAACCTCTCAGTGCAAGACGTCTGGACAGAGACCAACAAACTGGGGGGGGTGGCAAACGGCCTAAGGTACGACATGTGTGAAACATTACTGTCATATAGTGGATATAAGCAGTGTACACACCCCTGTTATGATGTCAGGTGTTTGTGATATATATATATATATATATATATATATATATATATATATATATATATATATATATAAATTGAGACCACAGTATGTCAGTCCACACATTTTCCAAACTGTAATGTTTCCTATGACATGAACAATTCACTTGTAAAACCAATCAATCTGTTGGGCACCAAATATGGAGTATACAAACCTGACAATAAGCTGGATGCATATGTGTGCACACCCTTCAAATAATATGTTATTGCAGCAGCTTGTGATTTACTGACAGCATACAGTCTGCTTGTATACACACCTGCCATCAAATAAAGACACTCTGAGTAACACCAAATAACAGTCTGCTGTCCAAGTGGTATAATCATGACATTTGCTCAGTTTCCTGCAACAACAACAGTGATGGCTTGCAGACAGCTTACAAAGCAGCAAAGGGATCTCATATCTGAAAGGTATTATCATCATGGACCTAATAAACAAGGATATAGGGAATTTCCAAACTCTGGATCCCACACAGTTTGGTTTTGTGAAGGGTAGATCATGCCTGCTCAACTTGGTCGACTTCTATGAGTCAGTCACCAGAGCTGTGGATGAAGGCAAGCTGGTTCATGCAGCCTACCTTGATCTGGCCAAAGCCTTTGATACCATTCCCCACTCAGGAATCATAGAAAAACTCACTAAGATAGGCATCAACCCCTATATCACTAGGTGGGTTGCAAACTGGCTCAAAGATAGAACCCACACTGTGAAAGTAGCTGACTCCAAATCAGACTGCCGACCAGTCATGAGTGGAGTCCTGCAGGAATCAGTCCTGGGTTCTCTTCTGTTTGGTAACTACTTCAAAGAAGTCCAGTCCAACACAAAGGGACTCTGGCTGACAAAGTTCGCAGAAAATTGCAAATTGGGAGCCATTATTAACTCCCCAAGTGATTTTGACATTCTACAGAAAGGCCTCACTGAGACCAACAACTGGTGTCAGAACCATGGCCTTAGGCTCAATACCAAAAAATGTGTCGTCATCCCCTTTGGGAAAAACCCAGTTCCCATGAACTACCACATTGATGGTCATCCACACAGAAGGTGTTATAAGAGACCTGGGAACACAGATTGACAGCAACCTCTCTTTTGACCACCACACTGCCACTGTGGTCAGAAAGTCCTTCTATGTTGCACATCTCATTACTAAGGATTTTGCATGCAGGAAGAAAGAGGTCAATGTCTCCCTCTACTCTTCCTTCATTAGGCCAAACATCAAGTATAATTTCCCATTGACTAGACACCTGCAACAACTGGAGGGGTCACAAACGTATCTCACAAGACGATCCTAGGCATTAAACACTTGTCCTATATGGATGGACTCAAAAAGCTCCAACTATTCTCTGTCTCATATCACCTACTTAGAGGCGATCTCTGTTTGACTTACAAAGCTATGTCTGACACAGCTCTGTTAGAAATGCTACATCTAAAGAAATCCCAATCCTTCTGACACCACAGGCTTCAGAGACCTCAACCTCATTACTACAATCAACAGAAAATGCTGGAGGGATAGATTCATAACCCAGAAACTATCCATGCTATGGAATAGACTTCCCATACATGTCAAACAGAGCACCGCACTGGCCCTCTTCAAGAGAAATCTTGATGAGTGGATGGGAAATAGAAAATTCACCCCAGAGATCACTCCAGTGGCTCTACTTGACAGAGGCACTGGAAATTAAGGTTGGGTGGCATGATGCCAGGGTGATTCTATGGGCTAGGCTTTTAAAGGCTCCAGGGCCATTAGCCTAGTACACACCTATGAGCCTATGAACCTATAATCCACCATTCATCAGGCACATCACACAGCACATGCAGCAGCTGGGGACATCACAGAGGATCCCCATCAGGGAATACCAGGCCATCATACATCTACCGTACACCTATAGACTATAAGGCCAAGCTTCTACCCAGTATCATACATACTTCTCAGGAGTGACCTCACTGTGGCGTGCAAGGAAACATGGTCTCCACATTGCTGGGACTCTTGGCTGCACATGTGCAGGTCATGCTCCACTGTGTCAACACGTGCACGCACACACACACACAAACACACACACACACACACACACACACACACACACACACACACACACACACACACACACACACACACTTAACTTGGTAAGTGACCTGGACTGGTCTTGTTGGCATCTCACATGCGTGTCACACACACTCACCCTGCAGTGGAATGGGCACCATGTCCACATCAGGCAGGGTAGCTACCAACACCTTTGCAGTTGTAACCTGCTGAAATGGATGGTTAACAGCACATACACTCTTGGGATACCACTTGTGTCACTATTGGATGGGGGCATCAGCTGCTGCCTTGCATACACATGGGCTAACTTGTGGCTTTGGCATATGGCTGCTCATGGCTCATAGTCTAGTAACCTGAGATAGTAGCAGGACTACCAGAAATGTCCTCACTGCTGTGACAGACTATGTTGTTATGTGTCCACACACATCATTGCCATCAACTGCTGGGTGCCCTCTATGGACAATGTTACAGTACCAGGTCATGAAGAAACAAAAATGGCCAGCAAAGTTTAGCAGTCGAATATGCAGCCCAAAACAAGATAGTGAATAATCAGACTTTTATTATTTAAAATAAAAAACAGACCGGTTTTGGCAAAATGATGCCTTCTTCAGTGTTGAGCAAACAATCATGTTAATCACAATAAAGTATGCAAATTTATACAAAGTGCTAACCAATAAGCACATGAATGTGCTGTTGAAACTCATGAATAATACATAATGTATTATGAACTGGCTAACACTATACCAGAGATCATGGCTAATATTTGTGTTGCACCTCAAACAGATAGTACCAAAGACATCACGAAAACAAAATCATAACAGACTATGGAACCATAAAGGCTATAGTTATATATAATATAATATGTACCAAAATTTCAGGATAACATCAAGAAGTTATCCAAAGAATTGACAAACCACGAAAAAATTATCAAAGAAAGAAAGAAAGATTAAAAAATTTTACAGAGATTATTCTGACTATCAAAGGGGACGTCCCTTTGAGCTTAATCGTTCTGTCAGATTTGCAGAGGTTGGTCAGGGGCCTGCCTCTGGTCACCCCAAGAAAAGACCAAGATCTATTCTGAAAAATAGGGATGGGTTCAACAACAGCACTTCAGGAGAGGATTCCTCTCTTACAGATTATGACAGCTCAGGGGATAGGGGATCACCACACAAAAAGAAAACAAATAAAAATATCCCTTTAGAAATGGTTCCAAACACAGAGGAGGAAGGAAACATAAGAAAAGATCCATTAAAGCATTCCCTGGAGGGCTTGATCCAGAACTTTCTAACGTAAGTCAAGATGAACAACTCAACCAACATGTTTTAAATTTATCTAATGTAAGTTTGTCTGGTAAACAACAAATTCTTTTGAATAAAGGGCTTAGTTTTATACCTGGCTTTTTTTCTAATGAATACCACATAGTTACAGACGTCATTGATTTTTGTCGTAGTTTTAACCTTAAGTTGTTTTTTGCAGATGACACATCGCAAAGATCTAATGAATTCAGATTTGGCAAATCTGAATTCCAGCCTCCTATGAACAAGCATGTGTCGATTTTTATGCAGTCAGTTTTCAGGGACCTACATTTTCAAAATTATGGACATACTATGTTTAGACACAATCTTTCACAGCAGGAGAGCATTGCCCTCCAACAGCTACGTAACAACAAAGACATAGTTGTATTACCAGCAGATAAGGGTGGGGCCGTGGTTGTACAAAACATGAGTGATTACCTTCAAGAAGGTTTATCCCAGCTATCAGATACAGCATGTTACATGAACATGGCCATAGACCCAACCCCGAATTTTAAGCACGAAATTGACTCTTTTCTGAATTTAGCATGTGAGGAGGGCATCATCAGCAAAAAATGTGTTATACAACTTTCGGTTAAGGACCCCCGTAAGCAGATTATGCATCTACTACCCAAGATTCACAAATCACTAACCAAACCTCCAGGAAGACCAATTGTTTCAGGCATTGGTTCTTTGACTGAACCCTTGTCAGCCTTCCTGACACAATATCTCAAACCTCTTTTGGGTTTGGTCAGGGCAAGGCTACAGGACACTACACAGTTCCTGAAAATTATTGAGGACACACAGCTAGAGCCTGGGTGGCTAATGTGCTCACTGGATGTCAAGGCCTTGTATACCAGTATACCACATTGGGCTGGTTTTCAAGCCCTTAAATATTGGTTGGATAGTGCTGGTTTATACTCACCAGGGTTCAATACATTATTGATTTGCATGTCGGAACATGTACTCAACAAAAATGTTTTTTATTTTCAAGGACAATGCTATTGGCAACTACAGGGTACAGCTATGGGAGCATCTTTTGCTCCCATTTATGCCGACCTGTTTATGGCATTTTTTGGAGAGTGCATGATTTATGATGCATCTCACAATATATACCTGGTAGAAATGGACATCTGGCGTAGGTACCTGGATGACTGTTGGATGGTATGGCGTGCGGATGTGGGATATTTGCATGAATTTGTAGAATATCTCAATGGCAACATCTGGGGAATTGAATTTTCTATCACCTTTGATATGCAGACTATTAATTTTTTTAATGTAACTATTTCAAGAAATCATGATCATACCGTGGCTATCAGAGTGTTTCACAAATACCCTCAATATAATACTCTATTACATGCATCGAGCATGCACCCACGTCATACAATCAGAAACATCCCGGTTTCACAATACATGCGCATGAAATGCCTTAGCTCTACCAAATCAGATCATGATATTGCTAGTCTTGATTTATGTCGCAGATTTGCCAGTAGGGGGTATAACTTTGCAGATATCAACACAGCATGGACACGATCCTCTCAGATGAATAGGAAGAGATTGTTAGACTATAAGACTTCTTCTGGTGATTCCAGATCACCCACTATCAGATTTATCACAACATATGGTAGGAACTATTATGTGATTAGGGATATCATAAACAGACATTGGAATATCCTATTAGCGAATGAACAACTCAGATCTTTTCTGGGAGAGGAATGTCAATTTTCATATAGAAAAGGCAAAACACTGGGGTCCCATCTATCTCATTACAAACATATTGGTAGTGGTGGAGCAATTCATAAACAGCTTACAATAATGGGACATGAACTATTGGGTACACATCCATGTGGTCACTGTGGGTCTTGTAAACAGATTACCAAGTCTCAGAACTTTTCGAGTCGCAACACTAGTAAGGTCTTTGACTGCAACATTTTTGGAAACTGTAGCAGTGATTGGGTTGTTTACCTGGCATCATGTCACTGTGGGGCATTCTATGTTGGTCAGACTTCTAGGCCACTCAGGTCACGAATAAATGAAAATCGAAGTGACATTAAAAACAAAAGGGAGACTAATGACCTATATCGACATGTTTCCAAACATCAACAAGCACAGTTCATGTTTATGATTATTGACCGAATAGTGGGTGATCGCAGCAACCCATAAGGGTGGCATGGTATCTTCAACCACAAAGAAAAGTACTGGATAATCACTTTGGGCGCACTTTTTTCACATGGTCTCAATGATCATCTTTAACACTCAGTCAATGGAGAAGGGTGCATAGACTCCCACTTTATTCATCAACTATGTCAGGTATAATATCTTCTTAATTATTTAATGCATTTTTTATATATATATATATATATATATATATATATATATACATCATTTCTAGTATATATAATAAAATAATAATATATATATATTCCATGGATCAGCTAGAGTCATTCACTGTGTCTGTTTTTGAAATGGGCCCCTTACAGTTTCTTTCCCTCATTTATATATATTTTTATATATATTTTTACATTTAATAAAATCATTACTATGGACGTACATATTATATTATATATAACTATAGCCTTTATGGTTCCATAGTCTATTATGATTTTGTTTTTGTGATGTCTTTGGAACTATCTGTTTGAGGTGCAACACAAATATTAGCCATGATCTCTGGTATAGTGTTAGCCAGTTCATAATACATTATGTATTATTCATGAGTTTCAACAGCACATTCATGTGCTTATTGGTTAGCATTTTGTATAAATTTGCATACTTTATTGTGATTATCATGATTGTTTGCTCAACACTGAAGAAGGCATCATTTTGCCGAAACCGGTCTGTTTTTTATTTTAAATAATAAAAGTCTGATTATTCACTATCTTGTTTTGGGTTGCATATTCGACTGCTAAACTTTGCTGGCCATTTTTGTTTCTTCATGGTTTGGTTAGGCCGTGCATCCCCCACGTGCATAGCATTTGGTTTGGACAGTACCAGGTCATCCAGCCTGCATCTGGCAAGTAGGTGAATGGTACTACAGGTGCATGTGGACATTCCAGGAACATCTGAGGTATACAGTAATAAAGAGCAGTGCAAATGTGGTGTAGGGTGACCTGCTCACAGGTGTCTGACATCTGCAGTACTAGACGTCATTATTTTCTGACTGCAGTCCTCCATGATTTGACACTAATTTGCCAGAAAAACAAACTTTTATGGAAAACATGGGCAACATTGTGAGGTAAATGTCAGGACAGTCTGCAAAATCCTGAACAGTTCAGAGGTATGCTGCAGACATAGCCATCGGGGATGGCTGTAGGTGCTGGGCAGCAGAATAACATGCAACATGACAGTCCTGGAAGTGATGTTGACAGCTACTGTTTAAATTCATATTTCTCATGACTGCATCCCCCATCTGCATTCCATTACATATATAATTGTTTGACATACCTGGTATAGTGCTGTACCCTTTTTTCAGAATATATCCACATAAGGTATTGTGAATAGTTGCAGTCTGTCTTCTTGACGAAAGTATCAGACCTATTAAGCATAGGCATCAACTTGCCTTTTGTAGGTAATGCCCATGAAGAGGTGATGGCCTGTGAAACAATCTGTTGCTCCCATTTGCTAATTGCATCCAGAAGGGCTGGGTTGCCTTCCTATTAGCCAATGTCATGGCAACACAGTGCTACAAGGTTTACTATCAAAATGCCGCCGTGCAATTGCATGGCTATGAAGTATGTTCGAATACTTCATAGTTCGGCAGGTTATGTGAGTGAACGTTATCATTGCGAATGGACTGTGCATTCACAATTATAATGTTCGCTCATGTATGGGGATCGCGGTACAGTGTGGTTAGGGAAATACATCCCTTTCCTCACTGTAGTGCGATCTCGGAGTTGGAATATTAAGTTAGAGGGTTGTGGGGGGTGCAGGGGGGCTTGCCCCCCTGCATAGATGTGAGTTTAGGCTAGTTAGGTAGGGAGTTAAGGGAAGGGTGGGAGTGCTGTTAATTGTCGAAAATGTCGCGAGCGACATTTTCGACAATTAACAGCTCTTTTCGACATTAGGTACATACGGAAATGTTCATTTCCGATGTTAAAAGTCGAAGTTTTGTACACTTTTTTTTTTCATTTTCGATTTTTTGATAGTAAACCGTGCTACAATTAAAGCCTTCATGTGGGCCTTGCCCCTTTTCCTGGTCTGTGACGAGGACATTATGGAGGTGTGGGAGATACACAGAGACTAGGTGGAAATACTGTCCACTGTTTGGATGGATGTGTTGTGTCCACAGTTTTGCATGCTATGTCTGCATACCTCTCAATTTGTTAGCACAGGAAATGTGGATACAGCACAACAAAATGTGTGGACAAAGGTTCACAAATAGGGGGGATTAGAAATATTTGTGTCATAACCTTAGAGAATTGCTGGAGTAACAGTATTTGTTCAGACATTCAGTGTCTGTGGGATTTGAAGTCTGACACTCAAATGTGTATTACTATTTAGTGACCTCCATCCTGATATCATCCCATTGATTAAGCAGAATGCCACAACTGTTATGAGGAACAGGCCATAAATATGAGCCATAACCCTGGACATTCTGTGGAAATCTGTACAGTCACATGTGACACTTGCAGCATTTATTGTTCTGCATACTGGTTCATTGTCTGTGTCAGAGGCCCAAGTACACTGTGATTATGACCACCATATGTCAAAGTACTGTGTGGCTATCAGGATGTGTTCATCTAACTCAGTTGCTGTACTCAAGAGGTCAGTTGACCTACCTGTATGTTGCCCTGATCTTAGTTCAAATGGTTCTGTGTTCATAATTTGGCAGTGATGATTTTCACCCTAAAGGTATATCCCTGTACTGTCCGATAACTTTATAAATATATCAGCATATGAAAAACTTTACATATTTTCACAGAATGTCCGGAGTTTGTGCTCATATATTTGATCTGTTCCTCTGAATATTTTTTGTTTTCTGCCAGATAACTGGGATAGCCTGAGGTCTGATGGCACTTAATAATGACAGAGATTTGAGTTACAGACCTTGAATCATTCAGAAAAGTTATGTTAAAACAAACCATGTCACTCTAGCAACTTTCTGATATGTATAACTGCACTACGTAAAATATGTGCCTATTGCGCCTCTGTCCCCCATTTTGTCAGTGTTCATTCAGTTCCTTGCACTAAGAGGTTGAGAGGTATGTACATAAATGGATTCCCAGAGCTGATTTGGCATAGTGGTACGTTGCTCTGACTCTAGTGTAGAAGGTCCTGGATTCAAGAGTTTTCAATGATATTTGTTTTCCCAACTGCTAAATGACTGTAATGCATGATACATTTGAAAAAGCATCAGAAATTCCCACAGCTCATATGGTGTAGTGCTACATTGCTCTGACCCTAGTACACAGGGTCCTGGATTTGAGACTTGTCAGGGCTGGTTAATGTGTTTCTAGACAGAACAGAGGCTGAATGAGTTAGAGTGGTTAAAGCAGTTGTAAACAGGTTTGCGTGATGCTAAGTGGTGCCAAGTGGTGCTTAATCCAGCTTGGTTATGCTTGGTGCTGCTTATTCCCACTTAAACCTACACTAATTTCAAGAAAAGAAGAAAGGGTGATAGGAAAGTGCTGAAATGGGGGAACACAGGGGGAAAAACAATGTGAAAGGCAGCTAGGGATGTGCAGGATAGGTGTAGAAAAGGACCATAGTTCTCCATTTCTTCTGCAGCAATAGCTGTGAACGATGTGGACAATTTGGAATTTAGTGTCTCACACCACACAGGGAGGGGTGTGGGTGACATACATGGGAAAATTGATTGATGTCAGTGTACTTGGGGACAAAATGGACAGCTCTTTATGGGACCTGTTTTTTGGGAGGAGACAGCTGCCCCCATTTTTTTTCTTTTTTTAAGGTGAGAGTGGGATGTTGGGGTAAGGTTGTAGGCACATTTGGGGAGGTAAGTTGGGTAAGAGAGGTTGCTTTTGCAGACAGACAAGACAGCAGACAGGGGTGGTGTATGACACATGAAGGGGTGAACACCTTGGTGGAATCAGAGGCCCATGAGCTCCCAGATGAAAACAGTGGGACTAAGGTCCCCACCCATGGTCAGTCACCACTGCCCCTTCACAGCCCCAAAAGTGGCTGTGCTGGGGGCTGGACAACAGGAGCAGCCTGCCCCTCGAGGTGTGCCAGTCTGCCGTCGATCTGGCTCAAGCATCCATCCAAGTCTGTCTGGATGACCCTGTGCACCATACCTTGGAACTTCTTGTGGGTGACAGGTTCCTTTCCACGCCCACACCCGGGGGCGGGCCCCATGCCCTGAGGCGGTTCCACCTGAGGGTGGTGCAGGACCAGTGGAGGAGGCAGTTCTGGGTTGGGTCCTAAACTTGCTGGAGCCTGATGCCATGGCCAGATGAGGCAGGACAGGTGGATCCACTGGGATCTACCTTCCCAAATGTGCTGTGGTGTTGAGGTTTTTCAAAATGTATTGGTTAGTCATGAACAAAACATTTCAAGATTAGTTATAACATTATGCATGGGTGTTCCAATTAATCCAGAACAATAGAAGTGAGACAACTGCATAGCAAACAGAACACACGCATAAATGGAATAACAGTCAGCATTGTAACAGTATGCCAATTACATTTATGGCAACAGGCCACCAACAATGGTATTTGAACAAGGTATATTAACATGCAATCAATTAAATATATGAACAATAACAGAACATAAGTCCCAATATTATGTTTCGAGAACAACATATTCATAATATATAAATAATAATTATTGATGCAGATAATGGGTGGGGAGAGAGAAAAGTCCATTAACAACTGTATAGGCATTTATTTTTCATAACAGTACTGCTCAATAATGTACAGGTCTGCCCTCACTTTTCTTCTACCTATGGCCCATAGCTTCTGTAGCACATACATAACTGTTAAACTGTCAACCTGGAATGGTATGGGGAAAACTGTGATAACTTTGGGTACATGACTAGAGGGGACTCGTTCATGTCAGGGTTACATATATGACAAAGAATGTGTACCCTGCACTGATGTTGTGTGAGTATGTTACTGGCATACTTCACCTGGATTCATATCTGTGTCCAAGGTTATTGGCAGCAGTGACCACTAGCCATGGCAGTGTGACACTTGAGAGACATGTACCGGGAAGAGTGCGTAATGTATGTACCTATCCTGTTGTCATTTGTAGGCACGGTGTTGGACAGTGGAACAGTTGTACACGGTTTATTAGTATACCCTCCTACAGCTACTGCAAACATTTTTTTACCTGTAAGACCTGTGGAGAACATATCTGTTAACACTACCTGACTGCTTCTACAAATATTCAAGATTACTTTAGTGTAAATATTCACACATTTTAGTACCACTCCCTGGATTCAAACCATGGTCTGGGTGTGCAAAAATGAACAACAGAGCTATTTGTCATCACACTGAGCTATTGGGGAATGGATGTCTCTTGTTTGACTGAGTTCTGCCTAATACTGTCTTGAGTATACAGTCTGACCTTGTAATCTAAGTGTAGTGTCACCAATGACTGAGGTGACAGTTGAACATACATGCCTGAGATTCACGCATGACAGATAGTTAGTGTAGTGTGTATTAATCCTTTGAAATAATAAGATCCGGAATGCAAAGGTTAACACAAGGCAATGCTTCAGGGGACACACTATAATACATTACACATTACTATTCAAGGTTCAGATCTTAGTGCAGGACATATTTATATTTTCTTTTACAGCTCCACAATCTACAGTTTTGCATAACAGCTGGTTATCAGGACAACCTCAGTCAATGCATGCTCTCAAAGCCATATTTGCTGTGAAGCACCTGTACGCATTCTATTTCTTCAACAACATACCAGATTAAACACAAAAGTTTGTGGTGTAAATCTTTATTTGAGTAACATGACACAGTGCTTTATTACAGTTCATATTTTATATCCAGTAGTACTGCATATCCTGTAGATCAATATTGGTCTGACAAACTTTATTTATTCAGTACACTCAGAATACACTATACCTACTGGCAGTAAACAATGTACTCCATCTTATTTATTGAACTCTATATTGCAAGATAGATCTGTACTCAACACACTCTCGGTGCAGCCTCGCCAGTCTGTCTGCATGGGCCTCCACATTGCTAGCTCTCACCTCTGCAGCTGTAGGGGAAGAAAACAACCATTATGCATACCAGTCTATCACATACTCAGGCTAGAATGTGGTATAGGAATGGGTGAAATACTTACAAACTACTGGGGCATTGGAAGTCTTGAGCATCTTAAATCCATTGGGCCAAGAGCTCCCCCTTCCTCTCCTTTAGGTTGGCATAGTGATGTCGTACCTGCTCAACAGTTTGGGGGATTCCAGTGGCACTGGTGAGGTCACGTGGCAGACAGTCCTAGACCTCACATTTGTATTGGGAGCCCTGGTACTGGCCCTGCAGCAGTCTGTCATCGTGGTGTTGCACAAGGAGCCCAGCCATGACCCTGGACTCCAAAATTCCCCAGCTCTGCACTTGAAAGCATGCTCCCCCTCCAACTCCAGACATAGTTCCTGCAGTGATTAAACTACAACAGGTTCAGCCTGTATTCCCGCCTGTGCAGTTTAAATAAGGCCATATTCCTGCCCTTTGCCATCATTGGACCATTTTAAAAAATTCTGAGCTAAGTTGAACAATGCACAAACCCGCTAAGCTGAGTTGAGCTGTGCTTAAAGTGGCAAATGCTAAGTGATGCTTAGCAGTGCACAAATCAGCTTAGCTAAGCTGAATGGTGCTTAGAATTATACTTTCTAAGCAATGGTCAGACCAGCTAAGCATTGGTAAGCACTGCTAATCATTGCTCACTCTTCATTTAATGATTAGTCACATATTGGGCATTAATTACTCATTGCTGACATATTATTCTGTGTATATAGTTTACTTTACATGACCTCCCCCATATGCTTTGATTACATTACCTTGGGGCGTGACTGTACTGTATGGGACACATGTGTTTACATGGGGAATTTCATATCATATATACACTGACACTGCAATTTTAGACTAGCTACACTACCCTGGTTAACAAATATCAATTACTACATCATCTAAAAAAAATAATTTTAACAATGCTTTTCCATGTAAAATAATTAATGGCCTGTCTTGGTGCTCAAACCATGAACTACTGTACACAAAGCCAGAATTTTAACCACTAAGCTAACTCAGCATTGAAGATTTCAGTTATACATTTGTATTTAGCTCCTATGAGATGTTTAAGTAATGCTGAGCAAAGCATCGTGACACACAAACCCACTCAGCTACACATAAACTTCACTTATAATGGAAAAAAAATTAATACAACAACTTTAATTAGATATCTTACTATTAATAATAATTAATATTTGGTAATGTACAACCTGTTATTCTATCAACTTTCTAAGCCTGTCTGTGCAATATTTTAGTAATTTCTCCTGTTTTGGGACCTTTGTCCCACATTTATTTCGTGGCTTTTTCCAGATTTCATGTTGGCAGAGGTTGAGGTGTGTGTCCAAGGACACACTTTTACTGTAAAGTGCCGTATGGCACTTTGACAATGCAGGGGGTGTGTTACAGTTCCTATCACACACCCCCTGCATTGTATTCCATTCACAGATCCTGCTTTCAGTGTATGTGGACACTGAAAGCATTGTAAAGTGCCGAATGGCACTTTGACAATGCAGGGCATGTGTTACAGTTCCTGTCACACACCCCCTGCATTGTATTGCATTGTATTAATTTGTTTTCAGTGTCCACGGACACTGAAAGCATTTAAAAAGTGCCATACAGCACTTTGACAGTGCAGGCGGCATGTTACGGATCTGCAAGCACTACTGCAACACACCTCTTATACTCACTCAGTGTTCATGTCCGCAGATCCGTCTCAGTAGTGCACCTTCATTATTATGAAAGGTGTGCTGCTGAGAGAGGGATGCTGGATGTGAACACCATTCAGTCCGTGTAGGAATACCACTATTCATACATGGAGTTTATTGAATCTGAAAGAGTTTTTTTTTTTTTTTTAATGAACTACGGTCACTACATCTTACAAAACCTGTATAATCCTAAGTACAAATGCAAGTTATTATATTCAGACTGATTTTCAGAATCAGGAAAACAGGTATCATTTTCAGAACTGTAAGTAGCACTTTTGGTCCCAGACTGGAATCGCCAGTCCAAAACTGAGAACCAGTAAAAGGTAAAAGTTCTTCTGATCTGTTGATAGAAGCTTATACAAACTCAGTACTACAGTTAAGCTACTAAACACAGTCACTTTACCAGCTGCAAATCTTGCCCCTGACTGGTAGCTCTTCAGCGTTGCAGATCATGCCTCCTCACAGTTTATGCCCAGGGCAACAGCTTATTTCTCCCCATCCTAGTTAGAGTACTGAGCCCTTTACATGCTGGTGGGTGATGCTTCCTGCCATTGCTTCATTCCTGTGTAATTTTATGTGACTTTATTTTTCTTTTGCCAGTGTCTGCCTGCTTCAGATCTATTTTTGATTTCATTTGACAAGGATTTTCTTTTGGGGAAGAGGAGGGGAACTTTAGTTGCACTGCCCCACAGGATAAGCAGTAGCAAAACCGTCTCACTGCACTCTTTTGATGTATGCCACCTCAGTGTTTCTACAGAAGTGAGTATGCCCAGCAATGTTATGCTGTTATTGTGCAATCACCTACTAGTGATAACAGTGTAGAGCAAAATCTGCAAAACAACCCATACTCAGTAAAAGCAGTTTATTACTCTCATTAAGCCCTTTTGTTTTACACAATAAAATACAACCTCGTCAGAACCAACCATTACTAACAAAACTGTACAATTAAATACTCATGCAGCAAAGTTTGTGAGATAAATCAAGAATTAAGAAGCATCGTATCAAAATATGAAAAATAAAAGTAAATGTAAAACATAAAATAATGCAATACCAACTATTATTTAAATGCCAAAGCATCATAAAACATTTAATGATTCCATTAAACCTTGAAGGTATAAATGCATCTAGCAACAATTGCTACAGAAATTTTGAGAAACATTAAGAAACTGTTTGAGTGCAAAAAATCAAAAAAAATGTTTATCAGTATTTAGGCATACAATATCAGGGGGATATATTTCCATAAGAACATGATACCTGATTAAGGTGAGAGACAAAAATATAAGAAATGGAAGACAGGTCAAACTACAGCTTTGAAAAATAAAATAAACAAGCTGGACAAACAAATTAAGTATAGTGTGAGATAAGATGAAGAGAAATTTGAAGAAAATATATAAAGAAATTGAGCATAATAGGAAACCATTTTATAGATACGTAAGAAAAATGTCTACTAAACTTTATTGGCTTTTTCTCCCCAGGCCTCCACTTGAATAATAAAATAAAGATGTGGAAGGAGTGAAAACATAAAAATTGATAAACTGGGTGCAGATTCTAAAATTCATTCTCAGACATAACAGATTATACTTATATTTACAAAATCTTATGCAAAATAGTTTGGTTCCGCAAAAGTGGTGATAGGTCTTCATAGTGACATCCAGGTAACCTCAGATCTTCTTCTTCTTCATTCAGCTTTTCCCGGTTAGGGGTTGTCACAGCAGATCACCTGTCCGCTCATGATTGGCAGTGTAGTTTTACGGTGTCAAGTTGCCAGCCCAGTGCCCAACCTTCCACAGAAGGCACACACATGCACACACTCACGCCTAAGGCCAATTTAGAGTGTCCAATTCACCTACAGCATGTCTTTGGGATATGGAAGGAAACCGGAGCACCTGGAGGAAACCCCTGCAACCACAGGGAGGACATGCAGACTCCACACAAAAGGCATCCCAGCTGAGGATCAAAACGGAGAACCTCTTGCTGTGAGGAGGCAATGCTAACCACTGCACCACTGTGGCCACCCATCCAGGTAACCTCAGATACTGGGATCAAATTCAATTATATTTATTATATTGAAAAAGAGCTGTACAAACTGGATCCAAAGCAAGCACAGAGAGGAGATGGAATTAGTAATAATGACCTGAGAACACTTCAGCAACAACTTACTGTACCATTATATCTATTATTCACTAAGTCACATAAATATGGGGAGATTCCTCAAGATTGGAGACATACTTTTATTAAACCTGTCTTTAAGGGATAGTGGAGTAGGAGAAATCCAGAGTCATATAGACCCTTACATCTACCTTCATGTTGTGAAAAAACAATGGAGAAGGTAATATTGGATAAGTTATTGTCAGAATTGGATAGGTTTGGACTTGAAACCATATATCAGCATGCATTTGTTGAAAATAAATCTATTACCACCTGTAAGATGTTCTATAAGTAAAAACAGCTATAAATGAAAAATTGTGCTGTGATTTAATTTATATAGATTTAACTTCAGCATTTGACAGGGTCACACACAAAACAGCACACGGTGATTTAAACTGTAGACTCATTTAAGGACCTGGTTATATGGGTAGATCCAGCTATGAGTTTTTCTAATCATGCCAACCAATTAGTTAATGATAGTTATAGAAATATACATTGTATAAAAAGATTTATAAAGTCTAGGAAATCATTGTTTGTTAGTTACATTAGACCTAAACATGAGTATGGAATAACAATATGGAAACCTTATAAGAAAATAAGCAGGGCTAAACTGGAAAGAGTACAGCAAAACTTCACCAAAGGCATCCATAGATGTGAAAATTTACGTTATTATGAGAGATTAAAAATATCTGAACTTGTACAGTGTCTCTTATAGATATCTAAGAGGAGATCTCAGTTAGGTATATAGGGCATTTAGAAACAACTATCTCTGGGAATGTTTGGGGTTATCAAATAGTAGTAGAGAACCATCATACAACTTATGTAGAAGTTTCTATAGGTTCATAGGTTCATAGGTGTTTACTAGGCTAATGGCCCTGGAGCCTTTACAAGCCCAGCCCATAGAAGTGACCTGGCATCATGCCGCCATTAGTTCCCGGTGCCTCTATCAAGTAGACCCACTGAAGTCATCCCCCGGGTGAACTTTCTATTTCCGATCCACTCATCAAGGTTTCTCTTGAAGAGGACTATTGAGGTGCTCTGCTTGATATGTATGGGAAGTCTAACCCAGAGCATGGGCAGTCTCTGGGTTATGAACCTGTCCCTCCAGCATGTTCTGCTGATTGTGGTAATGAGGTTGAGGTCTCTGGAGAATGTGGTGTGGAGGGATTGGGATTTCTTTAGATGTAGCATTTCTAACAGAGCTGAGTCAGACATGGCTTTGTAAGTCAAGCAGAGATCGCCTCTAAGTAGATGATATGAGACAGAGAATAGCTGGAAGTGTACTAATTGGTTTTCTTGGAGAGCAGCTGATGCATGGAACATACTACTAAATTGCATTAAAGCAAGTACTAGTTTAGTTATTTTTAAGAACAGCCTGGACATTTATTATGGGAGCAAGTGTTTTGGTATATTGGCAAGCTAGAAGGACATTAATGCTCATGCCTGAAATATTTGTATTATGTATGTATCTTAATTCTTTAACTTTCAGGGCATTATTAAAATCCGCCTCTATATAATTAAAATCTTGTTGATTATAACAAAAAAAACCAATAATTCTGAAACTTCTATACTAAATACTGAGTTTATGAAATACATTGTTTAAATCACATTTCTTAATAGTGTAAAACGGAATTGTGTATCTGTGTAATAGTTTCTGTTTTTTTTCCTACATAAAAGCTATCACATGATGCACAGGCATCCATGGAAATCAGCCTAGAGCACATATAAAGCATTTTAACTAAAAAGGAATTTTCCATGTGTATTAGATGTAACATTGGGTAACTTTTTATGTAGTGGCAAAATTTACAAACTACATGTGGAAATGTCCTATTTGATGAATGAGGATTGTCTGTGCACTAATAGATGGTTTATATGTTTTTTCTGGGATTCAAAAAAAAGGTAGGTCATTTTATGCAATTACAGAAAAAAAATAACTCAGTGACAGCTTTAACTGCAATGAGGAAGGCCTCATTACTGGCTTATTTGCATATCTCTGAATCAGTTGGTTTTACCACAGTTCTTAAAAGCATCTTGTGGTGGTTGTGCCCTCAGGTGGCAGATAAATTGCATTTGCACAGGCTGCATACCTCTCAACTGTCCAGACATCTGCCAAACATCCCTAATGTTGTTTTCTATATGTGTAATATCCTTCATAAAATATTGAAGTATGAGTGCATTAACTGAAGCATACACTCATTCAATAATGTCAAATGTTAAGAGTTTCATAGTTCTTATTGTTCAGAAAGTGCATGTTGATGCAAACCTTGTTGCTCAATTAACTTTTAAAGTGAATTAGAGTAATATTTTAAAATTGTCCCTGGTTTCAGAAACCGCTCTGTTATTTATTGCTCTGTGTGGATGTCTTGCAAGTGAGGGGGTTGAGCGGTATAGCTGGAAGCCCCCACATGCGTGTCCACACACACACACACACACACACACACACACACACACACACACACACACACACACACACACACACACACACACACACACACACACACACTCACAGTCATACTAGTATATGCATACCCTCTGCAGACACACAAATGCATATTGCCATACACAGACATATTCTTCTCCCACCCTATCCCTATGCCTCTTCTGAACTTTGTTGCACTTTCCTGAAGTACAACTTATTCCACAGAAGTGAGTGGGTGATGACAGTCTTTATGATGAGCTAATTTTCTCATCCAGCCATAATAATTTTTGTTACTGAGCAACTAGCAATGTAAATGGGCAGCAGCAGCAAGCATTTCTTGGGGGGAAGTACATGGCTAATTAACATTAACCTTCCTTCCAGATTGCCTCATTATCATTTAGCATGGCTTATAAGACCACCCACCATGGGATTCTTCCAGTCATGGAAAATCAATGTGGTGGGCTGGTCTCTGAGTTGGTAAGGGTTACTGTAACAGATTAGCTTCTCATGCTTGGGCTTACCACTCATGGCAACCCTTTCTGAATCCCAGCCTGTATGTTGTCTCCTATAACTCTAGCCAGTTCCATATTTCCCAAAACACTTTTCTAGTTATTTTAATAATAGCTTTGATCTTATCATTGCCAGTTGACACAGTAAAAGCAAAACCATTCTTAACTCTGAAATTATGGCTGTTTTTGTAGATTGTGATGGCAAGCCATATAATAGAGATGGAGCAAATGTACTATATCCATGGCTAATTACATCTCAAGACATTGCATCTAATTTGTTCTCTCATACCCTCAATACATATTAAGGTTTTAATTTTACAGAGGATTATATCTGATAAATAAAATGATGCATGTCAAATAAAATCCATTGTATGACCTGTCAGAAGGTGATGAATTAAAACCAGACACTGTAATCTTCCACCGGAACTAAAGACTAGGTAGATGTCACATGAAAGCCTCAACTCTAACCAGAAGCTGGGACACTGCAGTCCAAAGTCCTAGGAAACTAATGAAGTCCTTGTAATGATGTGAATCAGTAAGAGCCCATACTGAAAAGGCATTTGTAGTCTTCTTCTCTATGTTCTCATCTTCTTCAGACTGCGCAATCAATCATTTTCAGTTTCAGCGTCTGCCCTATGGCCAACGAGAACATCATATTTTATACAATTGTATATTATCTTACACCTGTATAGAGTAAAAAAAGTCACATGACCGGCCTATTTGAAATGATGAAAAGAAGCCCTGTAGTAGCAGCAGTTCCATCAGCATCCCTCTTAATATAGCCCTATCTCTAATATGACAGCATGTCAGGTAAGGTTTGAAGATCTCCTGCCTTTGAATCAAGATGCTGTTGCTGGACCTCTGTGCTCTTGTTACTTTCAATAATATCTAACTGGATGCAATTAAGCTTCTCTGTACATTTATTTAAAAATTAGTGACCAAAGTATCCTTTAGTATAGTACAAACCAAAGACATGAAGGCAATGCGACTTTCCTTAATGGGAACATTTTGGTCGATATGGTCCCCTTTTCCTGTTTTCTTAATATCCACTGTGCATACATCAAATCACTGCGAGAGCGACTCATATAGCTCGCAGTTAAATGATTGATACTGTTATTTTCAAGTCTGTTCAGTGAAAAATAGCCCTGAAGTTAACAAGTAATTCACTCATAATTCACTCATATTGCCTGGGGTTTTGTGAGACTTTCTTTACAATGGGACATCCATTGACATATCCATTTGCAACCTCTGTACTATACTAATTTTGATCTTCAACAACCTAGAATCACTAAATGAAGCTTATTTTTTGATACTACTGTGAAATATTTAACATTATTAAATACATTGTATGAGGTGTTCTACTGGGATCTAGATTATTGTATTTCTTTGACAAGGCCCTAAATTCCTATCTTATTGTAGAGTGCCATGGAGTGAAACCCTCACTTTTCTCTAAAGCCAGGTAGACATTAAGTTTGGTAGTAAACAATGCAGCATCAAAACTGGTTTAAGTTTAATATTATAGATATAACGGAATTAGCAGTTGTACTGCTTTCATTTATTAAATTATTTGAATCCAGCAATCACATGGTACAAATCCGTGTCATTTTGTGGATCAGCACATACAGCTTTCTGGCTAACAGGTGACTAACTGATCTATGTTAACATATTTGCCTTCCATAACTGTGGATGTCTGCATCAGCTTCATTTTATTTTTTTATAGTAGTCTGTTTCTTTGAGAACTTTTAAATCTCAGATATTTTTATGCCGACAGGTCTGTCTCTCCTACTGTCTGCTTTTAGGTTTTAGATTTTGCAATTACTGTTTTTTTCTGTCATAGCCACAGACAACTTAATACTAACTGGTGTCAAAAAGCTCAACATTTGTGAGGGTTTAAAAAAGATCAGACATCAGTCAATGCAAGCTACAAATAATAGTTCATCATGCTTTTTCAAATAAAAAAATCATACCAATAGTATTATATAAAATATGGATTTTTCATCACCTGTCAGCCAAGCAATTGAATAAAATGCTGTCTCTTCATATGACTTTGCATAGTTTTGAAAGTATGCATAACATCGTGTGAATTGCATCTGTTCCTGCACTCTGGTTATTTTACATACAATTATAAAACAAAGAGATCTTCACATATTAGTTGCAAGATGATCATTGTCAGAATTAGTGACAGACTCATGGCAATAAGACTCTAGTGTAATAATAAACTGAGATTATGAATACTGCACTATACCCCACAGCAGGGTTGTGATAGTGAGGAAAAAGGTGCATTCATAAAGCAGTTGCAGGACCAATTAGATAAAGCAGGATAACACAAGTTTATTTATCTCTTTTATTTATTTGACATCTATTTACTGGGAGAGTCCAACTGGGCCATAAAGAACCTATTTTCAGTGGAAGCCCGGGGAGAAAAACTCCAAAAGGCATACAATAATGGACAAATTGGTTAGTGTAGTAGTATCGACACATGTTTTCACTGAACTGTAACTTAAGTATTCAACAAAACAGTAGCACAGATTTACAAATGGTCACAAGCATGCACATTAACAGTAACTAAATTATTCAGCATAACAGCAGCATAAATATAACAAACGGTTACAAACAGGATGGTCGCAATGAATTTTCCATTTACAGTTGGTGTTGATAACGGAGGACCTGAATGCACATATTGGACAGACAGAGCAGGATATCAGAACTGCCTGGGACCACATGGGTCAACAGGAATAGAGGAGGAGATGCCAGTCTACACTTCTGTTTGGCAAATGGCTTGAAGGTAGCCAACACATGGTTCAGAAAGACAGTCAGTCACAAAATCACATACAAAGGTGGCCAACATGCAAGTCAGTTAGGCCTCCTCCTAGTAAGGAAAGGGCAATGTGGTATAATCATTGTGTGAAAGTCATCTTCAGTGAAACAATTAGCCCAAAGCATAAACCACTAGTTGCCACAAATCGGCTGCAAGCAGTGGTCAGAGAAGGCTCCAGGGTCAACAGAGACCAGGCTGAAAAACTGGAAGTTGACTAAGGAGAAAGCAGAACAGTTCAAGGAATTACTCAGAGCTCTGGCACTTCAAGAACATGAGGAAATATGTGGAGTTGAAAAAGAATGGCAACACATTAAAACAACATGTGTAAGGACTACAGAACAGATATGTGGCTGAGACAGTTATGGAAATAAGGTACATAAGGAAACTTAGTGGTGGACTGTAGAAGTTCAGGAAGTCATCAAAAGAAAAGAGTGCAGGAAAAAAGTGTGAGATAGAAAAGATAGACCAGGATAGGAAGGAATACTGACTGACTAAAAAAGAGGCTAAGAAAGGAGTTGTACTAGCAAAAAACAAGGCATCACAGGCACTCTACTAATTTCTGGAAAGTGGTTCAGTGGATAGCACAAGAGACAGGTTGTAAGGCAAAGACAGAAAGATAAAGAAGACAGTCAGACACCCTTCATAAGCATTTCAGCAACAACCTGCTCACCAGTCCAAAGGACATCAAATGTAGATGGAAGAAGTACTTTCAGTAGCTTCTAAATGAAGAAAACCCCACTGGAGCTGTACTACCCCAGACACAGCTTACAGTTAGAGAAGGGGAGCCACCCACCATAGAAGGCATATAGCAAGGTCACAGGAAAACTAATTTTGGCAGTCCTGTGGAGCTTTGAAGCGCTAGAAACATTGGTAGAAGTAGTGCAAGCTATGTACAAGGACCCAATGAAACAATTACGAACACTGTTTGGTCATACAGAGGGGTCCCCAGTTGGAGTGGGTGTGCATCAGGGTTCACTTCTGAGCTTACCGCTATTCATACTCACTTCTGAGCTCACTGCTATTCATACTAGTGATGGACTACATTAGCAAACAGGTCGGAGGGGACAGATCATCAAAGTTGCTATATGCAGATGATGTGGCATTACACGCAGACTCTAAACAAGAACTTCAGTGGAAGACAGGGGAATGGAATGCAAAACTGAAGGCACATGTGATGAAACTGACAACAGATAAGACAGTTATAATGGCAGCAAATGAGGCAAATCAGAAAAAGCTAAGAATTCAGATAGAAGACAAAATAGTGGAACAGGTAACAGCTTCAAGTATCTGAGAAGGTGGATGAGGAGAAAGGAAGTCTGAATGAGGAGGTCAAAGCTAGAATCAGAGGGGCTGCAGCCAACTAGCACAGAGTGTCAGGGGTGGTGTATGATAAAAGAATGCCAAAGAAGCTTAAAAGTAAGGTGTACAACAAAGTGTACAACAAAACAGTGGTGTGATAATTATTACTGTATGGTACAGAAACCTGGACAGTAAAGGCAGAGTAGTTGAAGAAGCTATAGGTGATGGAGATGAAATGCCAGAGACTGGTGGTAGGATGCACACTGTGGAACAGATGATGGAATAAAGACCTACGAGCAGAAGTCAACATAGGATTGCAGAAAAGGTCAAAGAGAACAGATTACAGTGGTTTGGACACATGTACAGGAGAGCAGAAGACAATCTGGTGAAGAAGATTTGGGATAGACGAAAGACGGCAAGAGGAAACATGGGCATCCAGCAGAGAGGTGGATGGATTGTGTGAGAGAAGATATGCAAAAGTCAGGTGTGACTGTCAAAGTAGGTAGAAGAGTGGTACTGAACAGGGAGAGAAGGCAACAAGTGACACGACACCCTGACCCCATGTAGAAAAATGGGAAAAAGGGGGGTGATGATGATTGATATGCTATTCAGCTTGCTAAAGTAGGTGTTATGCATACATTTTTGGTGAATCATGAAGTGTACTGAAGTACTGAACAGAATTATAAATTAACATTATAATAAGGATTGATCTCTGCAACTTGTTATCTGAGCATTTGTGTTCAATAGCCAGAGTAATATGTATTGCTTCTTGCTAATACAAGGAAAAAGTGCATGTAGCATCGTAAGTTCTTTCCACAACAGTAAAGAAATGCCTGCTTCCTACATTGTGCAGAGTAAATGTAACTTTTTTTCTTACTTTAATTTTGCCTCACTGCCCTTTGATTTTGAATACTGCTATCTGTCCAAAATCACACTGGCAGGGCTGTTACTCCACTGACCATTCTCACCTGCTAATGTGGGAGGTACGGTATACTTCACTCTCCTCCCACTCCATTCCCCATGCAACAGCCCATCATCTCCGTTATTTTTAACTACCTCTGCCCTACATCACATAATCAATAAAGGCATTCTTAACACTATTACTCATCTCATTATCAATTGATGTGCAGGACAGGTGCTGCTATCCTTCACCCTTTTCTTACTTTTAAAAACACTTTTCATTATCACAGTATTTCCATTTCACAAATCTACAAACATACCATACTAATCACATCCAAAAACAAATTACCATTTCTCATTTGTAATGACAGTCACTCAACAGGCAGCCCACTCACCTTTCATGCTGGAAGATTAGAAGGCTCCATGTTCTATTCCCTCATCAGGTACTTGGAATAATTTTCCAGTAATGACATTACAGTATAGCATAAGGGTGGTTCTGCACTCCTGAATGTTCCAGTCTTTAGAAGAGATGGCATAAATCCCATCTGCTTGAATTAGTGGTAGTTCAGGTGGATGCAAATGATCCCACAGCACTTATTGAAAAAAGATTAGGGGACACTCCCTGGTTCACTATCCAAATCTCCTCTAGTCAGTATGAATATCACCTCAGATTTCCTCTGAAGAGGAGACTGATCTAATTGGACTACTGGTCTAATTGGACTAACCTGGACAACTAATAAAAAATAAAATACATTGCAGAAATATAACATCTAATATTGTCAATTTTTCATCTCATCCTCACATATGGGTCCAGATGTCATCCATCAGATCTGATTCAGCTGTTACTAAGCTTGTGGCAACCAAAAAGCTCTTGGATACCTTCCCTTACCCATAATGCATATCTCCCTTTTACCTCAGATCTTGTTTGCTACTTTGCGAAGACATGGTCCGATCAGCTAGCTGTAAGGCTATCAGGTCATATTGTTAATATTTTCTTCTATAGTCTAATTTCTGCATTTTATTAATGTATTTTGTCCTTTTCTATCTCTCCTTTGTTCTTTAGAACCCTTCTTTAGCAGTAATCACTTTTTTATTAGGTTACTTTCATTTTCTCTCTCTCTCACTCACTCTCCTATTCCCTTTTACCTTTAAGGTATTTAACTACTATCATTTGTAGTTCTCCATTTCATCCTTTTCCATCTATATATGCTAAATAAAAAAAAAAAAAAAAAAAAAAAAAACACTGTCCTTCTTTCTCCTGTTTTGTTCCTAAATGTGTGTGTGTCTGTGTGAGTGCTTTCTCTGTTCATATTCTTTACATCATTGTGGAGAAACTAGAAAAACCTTCAGGATGTAAAAAAATGCACAAAGTGCAGTCATGAAATTCCCTTTAGTGACTTGCACTCCCTGTATATTTATTGTCTTAGGCCCATTCATTTGCTGGAAGATTGTGTGATCTGCCATTCTTTCAACCACCGAGCTTTGGTTGAGAGAAAAAATAAGCTCATATTGAGGGGCATGTTGCCATCTGCCTTTGATGAGGCTATTTCTGGCAGTCAGGCTAAATTTGGATCTTCCACCAAAAAGTCAGCTCATATGAGCCCTGCTTCTTCACTTTCCTCAAAATCTAGTGACAGAGGAAAGAACAGAACTTCCTTGGCTCCTAGGGTCCCATTGGAGCCAAAAGCTAAAATGTCAAAATCTCCCAAGTCTGTGACTCACTTGGAGCCTTCGGTGCTGATCACTCCTGGATTGGATCCGGCTTTTCAGCTCCGATTTCATCCAGTAAGGATTAATCAGATCCGTTGATGTCAGATCTGAAAATAAGTCCTTTCAAACCTATCTTGACATTCAAAGGATTTGGTACTCCCAACATTTGATCCAGTTCCATCGAGAGTGCCATCTCCCTTCTTATGTAGACCAAAGTGCCCATCAGCATTCTCTTCCCATTCAACTAGGAGCTTTACAGAAGAAGAAGTGGAACAGATGGTGCAGAAGATTTTGTGGGTGTAGGGCATCACTAGGTTCCCCCTTGGACTTGGTCGCTGTGGTGCCAAGTCTGTCCAAATCATATTCCTCCTCTGACTTCAGGGCAAGTTTCAGAATCATTGGATCTGATATAATTGGTGACTTTCAGCTCTGATCTGAATATGTTCTCTTCCTCAGATGAGACCTTTGTTTGGAGCTCTTCATCCGTTTCAGAGCTGGAATGTTCCTGGAGCCACAGTGAACCTCAGGTGCACTCAACTCCCAGGTCTTCAGAGCAGATGATGCACCTCAGGGGTTCAGTGTAGGTGATCTTGGCTCTGGCTTATACCCCTGGCAAGCTGTCTTCTGGACTGGAGGGGACCCCATCCTGAAAGCATGGCTTGTTGAAGCCAGACTTCTCTTCCATTCGGGAGCAGTCAGTCTTTGGGACTCTGCAGAGGGCTATAGTTACCACTGCATCTAGAAGGTCACCTGCCCCCTTGGATCCTTAGTCCCATCAAGGTACCCTGCATTCCTCTTCTGACCAGGATGTTCCACAGGGACAGCGGGACCTCAGGTGCCAGTATACCCATCTGGGTACCCCTGCCTCTTCTGATACCTCCCCTGACTACCTCACTGAGGATGTTTCTAGAAAGAGACTTTGCAAGAGGAAGCATTTGGACTCCATGAAGGAGTCAGCCATAGAAGACACTGTCCTTGATGAGGGAGAAGGATCCCCAGAGTCACCTCCTAAGAATGTTTCCTTTGGGGAGATTCTGGAGACTCTGAAACAGAGAGGTGTCTGGCAGTCCAGTAATCCTTCTCCTGAGGAGTCAGTGTACTTGGTGGCCTTTGGTTCCTCCCATCTCCCCCTAAATGACTCCACCCACTGGTAAGCTCATAGATTTGAACTCTCGACAAGTGTGGGAGACCCAGAATTCCATCAAACCTATTCTCCAGAGACCGAATAAATTAATCACTACCCCATCTGACAAGGCCTTCTGGTTGAAAAGGGTTGCAGTAGATGGCATGGTCATGGCTGCAGTGACCAAGAAGGAACTTTCTGAGGAGAGTTCAACTATTCACCCTCCTAATAAGGATTCTAGGATGATGGATAAATGCGGTAAGCGAGTGCTTTCTTCAGGGACCTTTGCCTTGCAATCACTAAATTATCTTTCTCATTTCACCAGATTTGCAAAGAGATCTGATCAAGGAGCTGTCAGATACCTTTGAAGGAGCAGTAGCTGAGGGAGCAAAAGAGTAGCTAGTTTTCCAGTTAGCCACCCTACATTCTGTAGCTAACTCTTCCATGAGGCTCATCATATATGCAGCCGAAGGAATGAGCAGAGCGGCGGGTTCTGGCATCTCTATGAGGAGGCATGCCTGGATGCACCTATTTGATTTTGTGGAACCTTTTAAGTCTTCGTTAATCAATACACCATTTGACAGCACTTCACTTTTTGGTCCAAAAGACAAAGATACGCTATCCAGGTGTGAGAAGGAAGGTAAGACTCTTTCTGCAATGGCATACATTTTTCAGCTCCTCAGAGATCTTATCCTAATGGTCAGAGATACAGTGAAAACATTTGTTTCCAGAAGTCTCAAGGGTCTTACCAAGACAAAAGTGGAGAGTTTTACCCCAGAGGCAAAGGGGGAACAATAATGGAAGATGCCGCCCTTGTGGAAGAGGAGGTATGCAGAAGCAAGGCTCCCAGGAGTCTTTCTTTGGCAAATCTTTTCAGTTCTCTTGAATGGTGGCCCACTTGTCCACCTCTGAAGGCAATCAGGGGTTGACTCTCCCTGCATTGAAGAGTCTGGCAAATATAACTTCTGATATGTGGATGCAGAGGATAATATCCAGGGGTTACCAAATTCCCTTTTCTCAATAACCCCCTCAAAGCAACAAAATCCCAGATGCTCCACCCAGTCAAAGGGATCAGGCAGTCATTCAAATTCAAAGACTGCTAGAAAAAAAGAGTCATCCAAGAATTCCCCCAAGATCAGAAAGGATTTGGAAATTACTCAAGGTTCTTTTTGGTTCCAAACAAAACAGAGGACTGGAGACCAGTCCTAGATCTCAGCAGATTGAACAAGTCAGTTCAGCACTTTACATTCTGAATGGTCATGGTATGGTCCATACTTCCTTTTCTGGAACAAGACGACTGATGTACTCTGTAAATGTTCAGGATGTGTACTCCCATATAAAAATGGACAGACACTCCAGAGGATATCTACATTTCTGGCTGTGAGTCAGTCATTACCAGGTCAGAGTACTGCCCTTTGGTCTCACTACCACTCCCAGAGTGTTCACCAAATGCATGCCAGTGGTTGCAGCTCACCTGAGACGACAAGGATTGCTGGTGTTTCCTTATTTAGACTTCTAGCTTATATCCGCCCCAACCAGGTATCTACTTATCCACACAAGAGACTCTGTTCTTCAAATCTATACCGAGCTAGACATAACCATAAATTACCAAAAATCACATCTGGAACCTTCTCAAACACTACAGTTCATAGGAGCACTACTAGATACCAGTCAAATGATTGCAAAACTTCCTTACTCCAGAGTGTTAACAATCAGATGACAAACATACAGATTATTCATAAACAAGAAGGTAGCTGCCCTCCATGTTCTACAGGCCTTAGGATCAATGGCCACAACAATAATGTTAGTTCAGTTAGCCACATGTCACATACAGATACTGCAATGGCTTATAGCTGCCCAATGGTCAATTATCAACCAACTGATGTCTCATGAAATTCTTATAACAGACGTGCAAAAGGAATCTTTCATGGTGGATTCAGTCAGAACAGATGATGCAAGGTCAACCCTTTATCCCCTGTCAACCACAGGCTACAGTGACCACAGATACTTTCCAGATAGGGTGGGGGGGCATTATCTGGGGAAGGCATTTCAAGGAACTTGGTCTACAAATGAGGCCAAACTCCACATAAACATCCTGGAGATGAGAGCAGTGTTTCTAGCATTGCAGGCATGTCAGACTGCTCTTCCTCTGTGAACAGTACCAATCCAATCACACATGTTGGTGGTCTGGTACATAAGCAAGGAAGAACCAGATCATACCCTCTGTGTCAAGAAAGCTCAGAGTGTGGCAGTGGGTGATCTAATCCAACCAATTTCTGACAGCAATGCACATTCCAGGAAAGTCCAACATCATAGAGGACAAGTTGAGCAGAGCCATTCTCATGCCTCACGAGTGTTCCCTCAACCAGAAAGTGGCAGAGAACATTTTCTGCACATGGGGCCAGCCTTGCTGTTATCTCTTTGGCTCTCCCCTAAACAACAAATGAAGCAGTTATTTCACCCTAATCTCCCCACCAGGGATTCTCTAATACACGATTGGCCTCCCGGTCTATTATATGCCTTTCCTCCCATTCTCTTGGTTCCCAGATTCCTTCAGAAAGCCAACACACTGAAGAGAACAGTAATCTTTATTGCCCCAGATTGGCTTCAAAAAATCTGGTTTCCTTTCCTCTGGCCTCATCTACAGAAGGAACCCTGGATTCTGGAACCCTTTCTGGACCTACTGTCACATCTGACAGAAATTCTTCATCACGACCTTCACAACCTCAAGCTGACAGCTTGAGTCCTCCAATTCCGTTGATTGCCAGACAAACTATGCTCTCCTCTCCGGTCCATTATATTTTGATGTCCTATCATAAGTCATCCTCTCAAAACTCTACAGGAGTAAATGGAAGATGTTTGTAATTTGTGCTCAACAGCAGGATGTGGATCCTCTCACAGCCCCTGTTCACTCTGTTCTAGAATTTTTAGCCCAACTGTTCTATAGCAGAACAGATGCTTCTAATATTAACGTGTGATTAGCAGCCATCTCAATTTTTCACATTAGGATAGACAGCTTATCTCTCATTTCCTACAAACTTTGCAAAGCCTTCTTAAAAGGGTCCCTGTTATTAAGGCCTCCCCATAAGGATCCTTCTCTCCCTTGGGACCTTAATTTGGTACTACGTCTGATTGTTCAACCATCTTTTGAACTTGCAGCCACTTGTGATATTAAGTTACTGTTTTAGAAAACTATCTTTTTGGTAGCTATTACATCTGCAAGAAGGATATCAGAAATTCAGGCACTATCTTCCCAGCCTCCGTATTTGATTTTTCATGAAGACAGAGTCTCTTTGTGTCCCTTCTTTATGCTTAAAGTTGTTTCACAGACAAATATTAATCAGACCATACATTTGCCTGCTTTCTTCCCTAATTTCAGAAATAATGGCGAATATGTTCTACATTTGTTAGATGTTCATAGACAGTTATGCTTCTATTTGCGTAGGACTAAAAAGTTTCAGAAGCCAATTGTTTATTGCCTTTGCAGGCCCTAAGAAAGGCCTTTCAGTATCCCAAGTTACCTTATTGAACTGGCTCATTGCATTTCTTTCATTTATACCTCAAAAAGCATAAATCCTTCTAAAGCCATTTGAGCTTACTCAACCAGGGCTGTGGCCACATCTGTATTTTTCAGATAAATGCCTCCATGGATATTTGTGTGGCAGCTACATGGGCATATCATCATACCTTTATCACTCATTACAAGTTAGATTTAGGCTCTAGGGGAAGAGCCTCCTTTGGTTCAATGGTTCTGAAGAACATTCTCCCATGAGTCCACCTGGGGTAAAGGTAACTGGGGACTTGGTCCATATGTGAGGATGAGATGAAAAATTGAAAATATCAGATAAAGAAGTGTTGTACTCAGCATAATGTTCCATCTGTATTGTTGATTTTTCATCTGTCCTCACATTCCCTCCCTACAACCCCTTCCTTTGGTTTTCTGGTTGAACAGGAAGAGAATTTCAGGCCATTGTTTGTTATTTCCAATACTCCAGAAGTGGTCTCCTTAAAAATCCTTTTAGCATAAAAATGTAATTCATTCTTCTGTGGTAATAATTCTAACAAACAAGATCTGAGATAACAGGGAGAGATGCATTGTGGGTAAGGGGAGGTATCCAAGAGCTTTTTGGTTGCCACGAGCTTAGAAAAGGCAGAGTCAGATCTGATGGATCAGATCAGGATCCATATGCAAGGAGAGATGAAAAATCGTCAATACAGATAGAATGTTATGGTGAGTACATAACTTCTTTTTACTAATCCCAACTAAATAAAATTAACAAATGCACATATTGGCTTTGAAAAATCTGGTTTCCTTTCCTCTGGACTCATCTACAGAAGGAACCCTGGATTCTGGAACCCTTTCTGGAGCTACTGTCACATCTGACAGAAATTCTTCATCCCAACCTTCACAACCTCAAGCTGACAGCTTGTGTCTTCCAATTCCGTTGATTGCCAGACAACCTATGCTCTCCTCGCCGGTCCATCACATTTTGATGTCCTCCCATAAGTGATCCTCTCAAAACTCTACAGGAGTAGATGGAAGATGTTTGGAATTTGTGCTCAACAGCAGGATGTGGATCCTCTCACAGCCCCTGTTCACTCTATTCTAGAATTTTTAGCTCACCTGTTCAATAGCAGAGCAGATGCTTCTACTATAAGGATCCTTCTCTCCCTTGAGACCTTAATTTGGTACTACGTCTGATTGTTCAACCATCTTTTGAACTTGCAGCCACTTGTGATATTAAGTTCCTGTCTTAGAAAACTATCTTTTTGGTAGCTATTACATCTGCAAGAAGGATATCAGAAATTCAGGCACTATCTTCCCAGCCTCCGTATTTGATTTTTCATGAAGACAGAGTCTTTTTGTGTCCCTTCTTTATGCTTAAAGTTGTTTCACAGACAAATATTAATCAGACCATACATTTGCTTGCTTTCTTCCCTAATTTCAGCAATAATGGTGAATATGTTCTACATTTGTTAGATGTTCATAGACAGGTATGCTTCTATTTGCATAGGACTAAAGAGTTTCGGAAGCCAATTGTTTATTGCCTTTGCAGGCCCTAGGAAAGGCCTTTCAGTATCCCAAGTTACCTTATTGAACTGGCTCATTGCATTTCTTTCATTTATACCTCAAAAAGCATAAATCCTTCTAAAGCCATTTGAGCTTACTCAACCAGGGCTGTGGTCACATCTGTATTTTTCAGATAAATGCCTCCATGGATATTTGTGCGGCAGCTACATGGGCATATCATCATACCTTTATCACTCATTACAAGTTAGATTTAGGCTGTAGGGGAAGAGCCTCCTTTGGTTCAATGGTTCTGAGGAACATTCTCCCATGAGTCCACGCGGGGTAAAGGTAACTGGGGACTTGGTCCATATGTGAAGATGAGATGAAAAATTGAAAATATCAGATAAAGAAGTGTTTTACTCAGCATAATGTTCCATCTGTATTGTCGATTTTTCATCTGTCCTCACATTCCCTCCCTACAACCCCTTCCTTTGGTTTTCTGGTTGAACAGGAAGAGAATTTCAGGCCATTGTTTGTTATTTCCAATACTCCAGAAGTGGTCTCCTTAAAAATTCTTTTAGCATAAAAATGTAATTCATTCTTCTGTGGTAATAATTCTAACAAACAAGATCTGAGATAACAGGGAGAGATGCATTGTGGGTAAGGGGAGGTATGCAAGAGCTTTTTGGTTGCCATGAGCTTAGTAAAGGCAGAGTCAGATCTGATGGATCAGATCAGGATCCATATGTGAGGAGAGATGAAAAATCGTCAATACAGATAGAATGTTATGGTGAGTACATAACTTCTTTTTACTAATCCTAACTAAATAAAATTAACAAATGCACATATTGGCTTCGAAAAATCTGGCCTCATCTACAGAAGGAACCCTGGAATCTGGAACCCTTTCTGGACCTACTGTCACATCTGGCAGAAATTATTCATCCCAACCTTCACAACCTCAAGCTGACAGCTTGAGTCCTCCAGTTCCGTTGATTGCCAGACAACCTATGCTCTCCTCGCCGGTCCGTCATATTTTGATGTCCTCCCATAAGTGATCCTCTCAAAACTCTACAGGAGTAAATGGAAGATGTTTGTAATTTGTGCTCAACAGCAGGATGTGGATCCTCTCACAGTCCCTGTTCACTCTATTCTAGAATTTTTAGCCCACCTGTTCAATAGCGGAGCAGATGCTTCTACTATTAACGTGTAATTAGCAGCCATCTCAAATTTTCACATTGGGATAGACAGCTTATCTCTCATTTCCCTCAAACTTTGCAAAGCCTTCTTAAAAGGGTCCCTGTTATTAATACCTCCCCATAAGGATCCTTCTCTCCCTTGAGACCTTAATTTGGTACTACGTTTGATTGTTCAACCATCTTTTGAACTTGCAGCCACTTGTGATATTAAGTTCCTGTCTTAGAAAACTATCTTTTTGGTAGCTATTACATCTGCAAGAAGGATATCAGAAATTCAGGCACTATCTTCCCAGCCTCCATATTTGATTTTTCATGAAGACAGAGTCTCTTTGTGTCCCTTCTTTATGCTTAAAGTTGTTTCACAGACAAATATTAATCAGACCATACATTTGCCTGCTTTCTTCCCTAATTTCAGCAATAATGGTGAATATGTTCTACATTTGTTAGATGTTCATAGACAGTTATGCTTCTATTTGCACAGGACTAAAGAGTTTTGGAAGCCAATTGTTTATTGCCTTTGCAGGCCCTAGGAAAGGCCTTTCAGTATCCCAAGTTACCTTACTGAACAGGCTCTCTCATTGCATTTCTTTCATTTATACCTCAAAAAGCATAAATCCTTCTAAAGCCATTTGAGCTTACTCAACCAGGGTTGTGGCTACATCTGTATTTTTCAGATAAATGCCTCCATGGATGATATTCGTGCGGCAGCTACACGGGCATATCATCATACCTTTATCACTCATTACAAGTTAGATTTAGGCTCTAGGGGAAGAGCCTCCTATGGTTCAATGGTTCTGAGGAACATTCTCCCATGAGTTCACCTGGGGTAAAGGTAACTGGGAACTTGGTCCATATGTACGGATGAGATGAAAAATTGAAAATATCAGATAAAGAAGTGCTGTACTCAGCATAATGTTCCACTGTATTGTCGATTTTTCATCTGTCCTCACATTCCCTCCCTACAACCCCTTCCTTTGGTTTTCTGGTTGAACAGGAAGAGAAGTTCAGGCCATTGTTTGTTATTTCCAATACTCCAGAAGTGATCTCCTTAAAAATCCTTTTAGCATAAAAATTGAATTCATTCTTCTGTGGTAATAATTCTAACAAACAAGATCTGAGATAACAGGGAGAGATGCGTTGTGGGTAAGGGGAGGTATCCAAGAGATTTTTGGTTGCCACGAGCTTAGTATAGGCAGAGTCAGATCTGATGGATCGGATCAGGACCCATATGTGAGGAGAGATGAAAAATTGTCAGTACAGATAGAATGTTATGGTGAGCACATAACTTCTTTTTACTAATCCCAACTAAATAAAATTAACAAATGCACTAAGCTAACTATTAAACTTACTTCCTACCATAGCATTCCTATGTAATGATTCTATATTTCTTCCAAACTGTGTATACCAAAAATGTTGTATACTTAACAAATATGAAGATTGCTGGAATAACCGAGACCTGTCTTAAATAGGATGATATATTTCCATCTTCTGTCTTGCCACTCTATTTCCTTCACCAAAGAAAAAAAAATACAGGTCCTCCATAGGTGGTGAAGTATTCTTCCCTTCAATTATTGTGACCTCTCAAAATACCGTCAACCAAGAAACTCAACTTTACTATAACTGAATGACTTAATTCTGTCAAACTGAGCACTGGGATAACTAATTCAATGCTTTCCAACATCAAAGCAGGTGCTAAGTGATCTAACTGGGAAAGTCTTTAGCAAACACTAGTAACATGACTACCAAATGGATGAATGTAGTCCATATTTGGAATTTAGTGACCATCTTTCTTTTCATATTCTCAACCCTTCTTACCACAACTTCTTTCAACTAGTCAACGAATCAAGCAACTTAATTCAAAGAACCTTATAATCTGGCTATGTGTACATCAGCCCTCAAAATTCTCCACCCTTCATGTAGATCCACACATCAGTGATCACTGCATAACGCTGATGACTTTTTCATCATTTACACCACAAAACCATTACTTATCATACCTTATAGGAAGTAAGTTAGCAAACATACACTGGTCTCCTGTTCTTGAGCAGGACGACTGTAACACTGCCCTTTCAGTACTTTTCAGAAGTTCTTCTTCCTATTCAGAATAAATGCTACCCAGACATAACAAAAAGAGTAAAATGCAACCCAACTCCTTGGCTATCCCTGGAGTGGAAAAAAAAACTTTTTGCTAATATATGAAGTTCAGAGGAACTATAAACATACTTAATTCCCTGTGGAGGATGTTCATTACTCATCACTATGAAAATAATGCAAACTCTTGACAGATAAGTAAAAACATCCTACTTAATCAACAATCAGGAAAGTCCTGCAGTAATAGAAGCTCGTGGGATATATGCAAATGACCCTAAGGACATTGTGTTTCATCTATATATGACTTATTAGATTTGGATGTTAATTGGGATGTTTTGTAGACACCTTAATCTTTATGGACATCAGCTGGGTTTAAAAACCCTGTGTTTCTAAAGTATAGCCAACCAGTCCACTTATGCTATGTTGTCAAGGTCATAAGAAGGCTGAAACATGCATGTCCACAACTAATGGGGTTTGGCTTTATTGGCCTGAATGTATCCATAAAGACTTGAAAAAGTAAAAAGCCATGAACGTTCAGAAGCCATATAGCTGAAACACTTGAAGTCCTAAAGGGGTAATTTGCATATATTCCATGAGCTTCTATGACAGGAGGTTTAAGGTATCACACAGTGAAAATGACAAAAACACCTCACAGTTCAAATTAAGAAAACACACAGCCAGCCAGTACTTCACCAGTAACTTGCTTTTCTTTAATTAAACGATCTGGTACCTCGGCAGTTCGCCTTCAAGGATCACAGTTAATTCAATGCACTCATAACATTTATATACACTTCTCTTTTAAACAATTAACAAATTAATCCCCTAATTAATCAATTTAACAATAAAGGATTATTTAAAGTGACCTTAAACCAACCATAAATTTCTATGACATGAATATAAATGTATAAATGCATAAAAATAAATAAATAAATACATAAATAAATAAATAATTAAATAAATAAGTGAGCGTGTACTAAACATCAATAATTCATTAGATGCCTAATTCTTGATTCATACCATTGGGCTTTAAGGTATGGAACTTGAAAATCAATCACACAGTGAAAACTCTATCTTCGTTAGGTTTTTCTTGTAGTTTTTTAATAACTGGCTTGTCTGTGTGGCCTTTTTATTCTTTGTTGCATTTTCTAAACATTGCAATGTCCAAACCAAACACATGATTATTCTCTTTTATATTGTTTTGCTTTTCATGTAAAGTATAGATTTTGGTTTAGGGAGGCACAGGTTTTGAAGGGTTTCAGTGTCATTGTTTTTTTGTGTGCAGTATATGAACTTTTACTTTAGTTTTTACAGAGTAGTATAAACACTGCTGGTACTAAGTGGAATTTAAGTGGCACTGATGGCATCCGAAGTGTGAGTGTGTGTGTGGGGGGGGGTATATGGTTAACCAAAAACCACATTTTCCAACCACAGCTAATCTAAAAAATACAAAAACACTATCAAATGAAAACTCACAATTACTAAACTCAATAAAACAGCAACATTATATCAC
Source organism: Protopterus annectens (assembly GCF_019279795.1). Classification (NCBI taxonomy): domain Eukaryota; kingdom Metazoa; phylum Chordata; order Ceratodontiformes; family Protopteridae; genus Protopterus; species Protopterus annectens. The sequence goes on from NC_056737.1 coordinate 212,178,083, forward strand.
ACTCTCAGTATTATCTATTGAAACACCCATGAATAAGCATAATACACCTTGATACACCTTTACTTTAAGCCCAGTTCTATATTACTTTTCCATTTAAAATATTTATATGCAGTGTATTTGTTCTTTGTTTCACAGCTCTGCTTATCCTGGTGCACAACAAATAGAAAAATAATTACTTCCTTACATTGCTAATGACAAAATGCACCTTCTATGTTGTATGAGGAAAACTAAACTTTTTTTAGTGTTTGTTATCTGTGATAGGGCACTTTTCCACATGCATCTTTTTCAGATTAATCACAGGAGCAATGTTTGAGTAAGTGACTTGCTCATAGTCATATAGCTAGGCAAATGGAAGCTGTGGGAATCAAACTCTGGACCACAAGCAGCAGCTTTTAAACTGCTAATAAACTTAATCCTACATGCAAACTACCACACAAGATGACCATCTCAGGTCAGAAATTAAACCAAAACAAATCTGCATCCCCTTGTTAACATGTACTAACTCCATTGTCACACAGACATGAACAAAGTGAAAGACCAATTTAAAGGCAATAATTAATGATGCAGAAGTAGATTACAAAACTGTAAATGGATAAACAAATTTTCAACAAAATGCAACTTCAACAAATGAGGGGAGTCATATATGTGTGTGTATGTGGTGGTGTTATGAAGCAGCACTTTGGTCAAATATTTGGCGTTTAGAACATTTGCAATGCTGGCACAGGATATCGTATAGTTATATTTTTGTAGAATGTCAGCAACCCTTACCATGAACTTGCAATACAACAGGTATTGGGAATTTGCCGTTTCCCTGCTGTTGTGTGATTGATTCAATGTTGGTATATATAAGTAGCAAGGTATTGCCCTCCATATACTTTTTTTTTTTGAATTTTGATCTTTCTCAGTTGATTAATTTAGGTTCAATATTTTTTTGATTATAAATAATACACTCGTGTCTAAATTTGTATAACACACACACACACATACACGTTTATACTTACATCATCCTGGCTGGTAGCATGGTTTCACTATTGCGCAAGCCATTTAGTTCAGAAATGGCTTTTATTTTTTTATAGGGAAAATGTACAATTCCCAGTATGTCCTACAGTGAAAATAATGCAAGTAGCATCATGTCTGAAACTTAGCCAGGTATAGCATTTTGGCAGTATGCAAATGATGAAATATCACCATTAGTATATAATTTCACTTGCTAAATATATTGCAAAGTGTGGTGTGTTAGTGCACCTCTAAATGAGTATCTTCAGCTCTGCAGTCAGACCAAGGTCTTAGATATGCTCAGAAGATTCACTTTGTCTCAATACTTGCTGACATAGGTATGAGATTCTTGTCGGACCATTACATTAGAAAGAAGACAGGAATATTATGACACACTGAAAACTCTAAAATATAAGCTACAAAAGTGTTTATAAAACATTGCTAGTTTAAAAAATATTGGAAAGGAGTTCAGACCCCATGAAAGGGCAGTAATACTTGTATTATGTAAACAGTGCTGAAGACAATCTAAAGTGTCTCAGAATATACTACAACCTGTCCCCAGGGCATTGTAAATGAAAATGGCTGAGATGGGATTAGAAGTAAAATGGTGGGAAAAGTCTTGAATTTATACAAGCCCCTATGCAGCTAATGAAGTTTCAAGTGATTGTGAAAAAAAATCAGACATGCACAGACTTTAAAATCCAACCCACAAATAAGTTAAAGGGTGCATGAAAAAACAGTATGCAGCCTCAGGATGCAGGCTGCAACTTCAAATAAGATTGTGAGTTTTTCCAAGGAAAAAAATCTTGATGAAACTTACGAAAAACTATATTTTGATGGACTTGTATTACTGGAGGGGCAAAATGTTTCTGATCTTCATGCAGAGGGTGTCACAGCTATGCCCCCCCTACTGATAGAATTAAATGTGGGCGTCATTGCAAGTAGGTTAACAGACAAGACAAGCAAGAGGCATACAGGGTCGGTATATGACACATGTGGGGGGTAAAATCCTTGATGGGGAGGGGTGCTGGGAAATCGGAAGTCCATGAGCCCCCTAGTAGAAACAGTGGGACTGAGGTCCCCACCCATGGGCAGTCACCACTGTACCTTCACAGCCCCGAAGGTGGTTGTGCTGGGGGCTGAGTCAGACAGCCAGGCCGACCCTCTAGTCGTGACATGCAGTCCTCGAGCTGGCGTAACAGATCTCCAAACTCCCAGTTGAGCTCACTACACACCACAACCCGGACCTGGCGATGGGAGACAGGTTCCTGTCCGCACCCGCTCCCAGGGGAGGCAAGCTCCATCCCCTGAGGTAGTTCCACACGAAGGTGGTGCAGGACCAAAGGACAAGGAGGTCCCAGGTTGGGCCCCAGATGTGCTGATGCCTGGTGCCATGGTCAGCTGAGGTGGGACAGGTGGTTCCACTGGGACCCGCATTGCCATACATACATATGGTGTTTATGTTTTATCAACATATGTGGGTTTGTATTAGTCAACACATTCCAGGATTAGGTACAACAGCATGCATAGATATTCCCATTAACCCAGACACCAGATATGGAACAGTTGCATAGCAAACAGAACACATGCATATATGGGACCACAGTGGTAATTACAACAGCATGCAGGTACATTGATGGCACTATGCCACCAATGTTGGAGTATTTCAACATAGCACATGCATAGAAACAGATTTAAATAATTATCAAACAATAGGATATATGTCCCAACATTACAGTTATGTCACCATGTACCAATTGAGTTGGGTATTTAGTTTAGTGTTGCAGATATGGTGGGGGGTGTCAATTAACAACTAGTATATTCCTGTAGTTCACATTACTTTCCTAGTCAGTGCTGTTATCTGTACCTTACAATTATTAATACACTACCCTATTGCCTTAGTTTGGACAGTGGTATGGCTGTCGACAACTATATACATGAACTGATTTTACCTGCAGTATACACCTTTTACCTGGTATTCCTGTGGAGGAATTGTTTGTTAACACTAACTAACTGTTTCTACACATACTCCCAGATTCCAGGTTGATGTTATGCACATACCTGTCCATCTCTTTTTGCACAGACTCTGGCCATGTCTTGACTACATGCTGGTGAACCAGGACATATGTAGACTATTGTCATCTTCAACCTTTAGCGACTTACAACACACTTATACAGGATTTCGTAGACAGTTATATTATGTAGCACAGTGTGGTTGACCATGATGAGTGATACCTCATTATTCAGAGCAACTGTAACAATAACAATGCCATACAATACCAAAGTAAAGAGTACCAGTACAGGGTATCAATCTTTTATTTCTAGGCACAGTGTATGTATCTGACAAATGGACCTGTGGGAGCAATGTTTGTTAGCGCTACCTGACTGTTGCCACACAAAGTTCCAGATTACACATTAGTATTATGCACATACATCTCACTCTGTTACTGTACACACTCTGGTCACAGCTTGACAACATGGGGGTGTAGATGGGACATACATGGCTTATTACTCTCATAACATTTTGGGGAGTTGCTAGTGTGACAGGCTTGTTCTTATAGATGTGTGACAATCAGTTGTATTTCCTGTTTTCTGCCTAAACATCTGGGATCATCCCACTGATTTCCCAGGGGGACAGGGTGACAGGCAGCAGATATGGGCTGATATACTGGACATTCTGGACATATCTGTACAGTTGTGGGGTATGATTCTGTATGCAGCCTACTTCCACTCCTGGGATTCAGACCATGGCTGTGTCTAACAATAAAACACTGTCCATCACAGTTGTGTGTGCTATATAGATATTGCTGTATATCTCTTATCTGATTTCTGTCTATAATTCTCCTGTAGTTTTACATTCTGACCTTGTATTACGACACTCTTATACAGGATTTCGTAGACAGTTATATTATGTAGCACAGTGTGGGTGACAGTGATGAGTAATACCTTATTATTCAGAGCAACTGTAACAATAACAATGCCATACAATACCAAAGTAAACAGTACCAGTACAAGGTATCAGTCTTTTATTGCTGTGCACAGTGTTCATATCTGACGGACCTGTGGGAGCAATGTTTGTTAGCACAACCTGAATGTTGCCACACAAAGTACCAGATTCCACATTAGTATTATGCACATACATCTCACTCTGTTATTGTTCACACTCTGGTCACAGCTTGAAAACATGGGCATGTAGATGGGGCATACTTGGCTTATTACTCTCATAACAGTTTGTGGTGTTGCTAGAGTGACAGGTCTGTTCGTATAGATGTGTGACAATCAGTTGTATTTTTTGTTTGCTGCCTATATGTCTGGGATCATTCCACTGATTTCACAGGGGGACAGAGTGACAGGCAGCAGATATGGGCCAATTTACTGGACATTCTGGACATATCTGTACAGTTGTGGGGTATGATTCTGTATGCAGACTACTACCACTCCCAGGATTTGAACCATGGCTGTGTGTGCTAAAAATACAGTTCACATCTCAGTTGCGTGTGCTGTTTGGATTTTGTTGGCTGTCTTTTCACTGTTTTCTATGTCTCTCTCAATTGTACTAAATGACCTCTGGAGATTACACCATTCATATACAGACATTCCTACACATTTTATTTATGTTGCACAGTGTGGGTAACAGTGGTTAATACAACAGTATTATTAAGTGATCTCAAATCTACATTACCATATGATACCAGAGTAAACACATGCAGTCCAGCAGTTAGACCTTCATTGTCAGGCTATTATTCTTTTATTTACATACAACCTATATGAGACTCTTCCTGCCATATTCTCTGGTTTATGTAGTATTTGCCTTAAACAATACAGGTTTTATACAGGCAATTAACTTACTAATACTTTTAGATTTATTTCCTATGACAGTACATGCAAGAGTATAACTAACCTGCCTCACGTTGCAACCACTCCAAGTGACATCCATGGGCCTCCTGGTTCACAGGCCACTCATTTGCCACTGTGAAGGACATAAGAGGAATGTTTAGCCATACGTATCCATAGTATACATGAGCTGGCAATTATTAAACAGCTAGTGGAGTGATACTTACACAGCTGGGACCTCCCCTGTACTCCTAGCCTCTTGGATCCACTGATCCAAGAGATCCCCCTTTTGCCACTTCAGTTTGGCATTGTGACGCCTGACCTGCTCACCAGTTCGGGGTATGCCAGTGGCACTGGTGAGGTCACGGGTGAGATGGTCCCAGGCTTCCTCTTTATATTGGGAACCCTGGTACTGGCCCTGCAGCAGTCCCTGCTCATGGCCTTTGACAAGGAGTCCTGCCATGACTCTGGACTCCTGGATACCCCAGCACTGCACCTGAAAGCGCACACCCTCTCCCATTCCAGACATAGTGCCTGCAAGGGGTAGCTACAACCAGTTATGAGATGTATTCCCACCTGTTGGGTTTAAATAGGGCCAATTTCCCACACTTTGCCATGATTGGACAATTTTGAAAAGGCTAAGCTATGGGCAAACCTGCTTACCTAAGGTTGGCATTGTTTAAAGGGCTATACCAATGGGCAAATTGAGTTAGCTTGCCTACACATTGCTTACACATACTAAGCTGGCAAGTGCAATGCTTAACATTGCTTAATGTTTAATTTGCATTATGTTTGCTTTTTGGCATTGATTTATTATTCATTACATGTTATATATGTGTCTGGTATGCATGATTCATGTGTACATACACTGTATGGGGTCCTTGTGTTTATTAGGGGACTTCAACACTTTATTACAATTACACCTCACATCTGGGTTTACTGCAGTATTCCAGTTCAAATATTTATGTTGAGCAGTAGGTTATAGAACATAAAACTGTATATAGATTCCTTTCACATGTTCAGTTTGATTTTCCCGTAGTGAGGATTTGTTTGGTGATACCTCAATCTTATGCACTGCTGTGATGGCTTAGTGGTTAACTACTGTGACTGTAGTGTGTAGGGTCATGGGTTCAATACCTGCAAAGGCTGTTTATTTTGTTTCTGGCCAGAACAGCGGCTGTTGCATACAGCGTGATTAAGGCACTTGTAAGCAGGTTTGCATGGGTTTGCGCGAGGGTAAGCAATGCTACCCTCCAGTTAAATATGCTTACAGAGAGTTAGCTTCATTATTGCTTAACCTGTGTGTGCATTGCTTACCCCTGCACAAATTGGCTTAAACCCACTTATTAGTGCTTACATATGCTTACTCCTGCTTACTACTGCTTAATAGTGCTTATACTTGCTTACTAGTGCTTACTCCTGCTTACCACTGCACTAATTTAGACAGTAATGTCTAATGGTTCTTGGGAAGGTGGGGGATTTGGAAGCTGTATGGAGTTATTATTCATTACACATTTTACCTTTCATTTGTATCCCTGATTCCTGTGTACAAATACTGTATGGGGCACATGTGATTATCTGTGGACTTTGCAACATTATGACACTGACATCTCACATCTGCATTTAATGCAGTACTCCAGTTCACAAATATATGTTACTTTGTAGGTTATGCAACTAAAAATATTGGTCATAAAGTGATTTGACATGGAAAATGGAATGTGCTGCAGTGGGACTCGAACCGGGAATGACTGCTCATAAGGTGAATGCTCTGCCCACTACAGTATTGCTATATGGCTTCATTTGCATATATATTGCTTTTTATCCTCTTCTGCCATTTAAGCTGCATTAACCGTAGCTAAGTGATAGGCAAACCCATGCACCTACAGTTAAATTTCATCTGGTTCATAAAAAAAAATCTTTATATTTGTTGTTTTAACTATTGTTCTTGTACATGTGGGGGGATGTTGCCGGGGGTATTCATACAGCTATGAGTGGTCCCACTCATTCTTTTAGGACTTGTCTGCTGTTCTTCATTGCAGGAGTGTGTAAATTCTGAGAGCTCTGCTCCCAGACATGCCCCCTGCACTCTTACACGCTCCGTGTAAGATTAAGAGCTCAGGCAGCAAGCCTTCATTAATATGCATGGCGCTCTGCCATCCTGCTCCTAAATGGCTGCTTTCGTGCAGGACTAAGGGAGGATAGTGAATCCGGGGGACAGTTTCTTACATACCATTTTCATAAAGTAACTTTGATATCAAGTGAAGCAATGACCTTCATATCATCTTCTAAAATTAACATAGAAATGGACTTGTAGAAATCAGAGTATGAAAAATACAGGGCAAGATGCTTTAAGCATTTAAAAGGTTTTTGTGGAATAATTCATTTTCCTGGACTTTCAGTTCTTGCTTGGTGATGGAGAGGTTTATTAACTTTCAAAAACACAAAGCTTATCTTTCAAATGTATATTTATTCCCATCAGAAAAATGGCTCTCTTACTTGAGCTCTTTTATGCATCTGGAATTGTTTGGTTACTTGAGCTTGGCAGGTCTGATAATGTCAAAGCAGCTAGAGTGAACTTTCCTTCCAGTTTATTTCAGAAATCCTATTAGGCTTAAAATGCAGTGTATCCTTTAAAATCCCCAGTATTGAGAACTGTATTATATGACCTACAGAAATAGAGCTGGAGCAAAGATGCTACCAACTCACAGTAGCTTCTGTAACATAAAGCAAGCATAAGAAGTTTTTTGCAGGTTTTTTAAAATAAGAAGCATTAACAATGTCAAGATAATATAAAACTTCCAAGACATTGCTTGCTTCTTTAAAATAACGAAAATGCTTACTGAAGGATCAAAACAAACTCTTTCCCTTGCATATCTGAGATTACCATCCCAGTTCTCCTTTTTAGCAGTTAAAACATTTTTATTTTATTCCACTGTTTTTTGCCTCCCCCTAAATTGTAAGGTTAACTCAATACTACACTGCAAAGTTTGTATCTGATCATATGCTGGTTTTCACTTGAGTGCTTTTATTGTGACTTCCTCTTCTTACATTTGCTTTACATTCCTTCATAACTTTCATCTGGCTAAAGTGACAAATTGGTGAAATGCTATTATAACAGACAGTACATGAATCATGCTAATTAAGCACATAAATCATGAAAAATGCTAGCTTTTTCATGCATCTCGCTGATGCCAAAGAGGCGCATAACAGAGCAATATGATTGTGTCTCCCATCATAATCAGATTATGTGTTCAAATCATGGATGTCAAGAAATTCACCTCAATAGAAAAGCTTGAGAGGTGACTCTTGGTAACCATGTCAAGAACATATAATAAAGGGTTATGATCCACAACACAATCATAATTCTTTGTAGTGTATGGAGTTTTATCTGCTCCCTGTTACTATGAGTTACAGGAAAAAAATCACAAAGTGCTTTACCAGTTTTGAAAACTGGAAAAACACTTAGTGAGTGCTTCAGACAGCAGCGCATTTCTCACCTTATTTGCTTAAAGATAAAAAAATGCAAAATGCAAAGAATTAACTGGTGACCACTAAAATACCTCAACCTAGATGAGCCTTTCCACTTCTTCAACAGTACCTTCCTCTCCATCCTAAACACCCATGATCCTGTAAGAAATGCCAAAGTCAGATCCAGGCATGCTGCATGGTTACAAAAGACCACCAGAACCCTAATGAAATCCAGAGATAAGGTCTGGAAGCACTAGCGACTAACAAAAAATAACTCAGATAGGCAATCATTCCTTGAACTGCATAATAAAGCCAAAAAGCAAATAAAATTAGACAAATCCCTCTACTATAAATCCACCCTAAAGTCTACTGACCACAACCCTAAGCAATTCTGGTCCACTATTAACACTATCCTCCATCCAGGGAAGGTTGATACCCCCCAGCCGTCCATTCCCCCCCTCCTCCAGCAGTATTGCTGAATCCTTCAACAAACACTTCACTGAAACTATAACTTCTCTAAACAAACAACACTTCCCTACAACAGCCCCCCAACTCCTAACCCTAAACCCCCACTCCTCTTTTTTTTCTTTACCTCAGTACCTACCTCCAACATAAAAAGACTATTGTCAAAACTTAAACCCACCAAACTCGCAGCTGACAACCTCCCCTCTGAATACTTGAAAATTGCAGCTGATACACTAGCCTACCCAATTTCAGTTCTAACCAACCAGTCCATAACAGAAGGCTATGTTCCCTCGATATGGAAAATATCCCACATCATTCCCCTCCACAAAGGCACCCTATCCACCGACCTCTCCAATTACTGCCCCATTGCTATCTGCTATCCTCTCCCCTCTCTCCAAGATACTTGAAAAATGCATCAACACCCAGGTCTCCAACTACCTCCTAGCTAATAATTTCCTCTCCAAAACCCAACATGGTTTCATGCCATATCACAGCACTACCTCTGCTCTGCTCTCCTTCACCAATACTATATTTCATCACCAAAACAATGGACTCTTCTCTACTGCCGTATTTCTAGATCTCTCAAAGGCCTTTGATATGGTATCTCATCAGCTACTACTCTCTACTCTCCTCAGCCTTTCCTTCTCACAATCAGCCTGCAACTGGTTCCACAGCTATCTATATGGATGATAGCAATCAGTAATCTGGGACAATAACCTATCACCTTGCCTCCCTGTTACTGTCAGAGTTCCCCAAGGGTCTATCCTTGGTCCTCTGCTGTTCTCACTTTTCACTAACAACCTACATAGTGCCACCACACAAGCATATGTTATGCAGTACAAACATGACTCTACTCTCATATGTTCTGCCCCTACTCTACCAGAACTACAACAAATCACACAGGAATCATTCTCTTCTGTAGAAAGCTGGCTATCCAATGCTCAGCTCCTACTCAACCCAAGTAAGACAAAACTTCTCCTGTTCCAACCTTCCAAAGCCACTCAAAACACCCCCCCAACTTCAACATTCTTGCCAAAGACAATACCATCACCTCTCCATCAGAACACACAAAATTACTTGGTGTTGAAATAGACAACAAACATGGATTTGCCACCTACATATCTCTCACAATAAAAAAAGTTCACAAGAAACTTGGTGCATTATATCGAAGCCACCAATTCCTAACCAAGGTGGATAGAATCTCCATAGCCAATTCCCAGCTAATCTCCACTCTACTCTATGCATCACCCATACTTACCAGTCTTAGACAGACAGACCTACACAAGCTAGATGCTTGTTACAACAAAATTGCTAAATTTGCCACTGGAACCTCCTACCGCAGCCATCATTGTGTCTCCCTTAAAGAATTAAACTGGCTAGAACTCCCACAACTCCTTCACTTTAATCAACTCACCCTCACTCATAAACTTATTAACCAACCCCATAACATTCCTTCCCTTCAAACCCTTCTCCAACCCTATCACTCCACTAGGCCCCTAAGATCAACCAACAAAAATCAAATCACTATTATCAAACTCAAAAACTCAGCAGGAGAAGCCATATTTTCATGTACCATATCTAAACTTTGGAACAATCTTCCACCTTCTATAACTACTCTAACTTCCAGCAGCCTTTTCAAGACTATGCTCAAATTCCACTTAAATTTGCACTGGCTTTATTCTTCTTCTAATCCACACGAACACCCCACCCTTACCCCCCTCCCACACCTAGACTCTTAACCCAACTATACTACTACCACTACTAACCACAGTCAGAATTAGCTAGTTGTCTTTACATACTTTAAAATCTTGTCTGACAACTCTGTTACTAATATTATAAATGATAAGAAACTATCTTAACTTGCAACATTTACTGTATATACTGTTGATAGTCAATATCTTGTTATTGTATTAAAGCCAACAACCTGTAATGTTGTTTACTATTGCTGCAACTTTGTATCTCTATTTATCATGTACATGATGTGGAGGTTTTCTCCCCGGGCATCCGCTGAAAAAGGAGCTGCGTCCAGTCAGAATTTCCCAGTAAACAAATGTAAATAAATAAATAAATAATAAATAAATAAAAGATCATGTTTAAAGTGAAAAAAATTTACTTTTTTACATGGGTAGATGGGTCCACTTGTTAGTTATAGATGCAGTATTTGTTTTTAGCAATCATTTGAATATCAGTCAACAAGAAAAAAATATAACTATATAACAGGGTATCAAAACATAACCCACATACAACAAAGGCATGCAGCACACAACTCTCAACAGTGGCACGTACACCTGCAAAATTCCAACAGCCACAGGTACACAGTAGTATCCACTGGCTGTGAGGTAATAATGTAGCATATCTTATGTCTGGACCATCATTAATAAACCCTAGCAATATATGCAGCCTGATTTTCACTGAACATATATGTATCCCTATATAACAAAAAACAACGTAGAAATATACTCTACTAAAATAAATCACAAAAAAACTACAGCACCAAAATTCATCACAAAATAAGCACCACTAAAAGCTAAATTAAAATACCACAGCACAATAACAACAAACTACTATGATACAATCCAGTTGTAAAACACAAACTACTTACAGCTCCACTTTGAAGATACAAGGTAAAACGCATGATAGTAGACTGCTGGGCCGCATCCTTCCTAAATGGAAAGAAGCTATTATTTGTTCATTTTTTTTGAGAATAGTTGACATTCCTGTTTTAGGACTTGGACCATGAGTTCCAATTTTCATATAGAAGAAAATCAGCTGACCCAGTGGGGTTGTTTTAAAACAGCCCAACATAGATGCACACCCCAGGAGAAAAACATGATTGCAATTTATTAAAGGGTGGTGACTGTCTAGTCTGTTAGATAAAGCATTAAGCAGCCTCTATCTCTGTGTGCATCAGGTAAAAAAATAAACGTATGGATGGGTAATGGGACTCAGTGCCAGCCAGCCTGTAGGACGATATGTATTTGTGACACATTTTGTGTGTTTGCTTGTATGTGTGTGTGTGTGTGTGTGTGTGTGTGTGTGTGTGTGTGTGTGTGTGTGTGTGTGTGTGTGTGTGTGTGTGTGTGTGTATGTGTGTGTGTGTGTTTAGAGAAATGATCTGAATTTCTTATGTATGTGTACATATTTAGGCAAGGTGATGCAATGGGTTGCTCTACATATGTGTGACAATGTGCTGAAATATATTAATGTGGCCAGTGCCCATTATGTAATGCATGTATTCATTCTTTTGACCATAGCAAGACATCTGAGGTATATAGCATTAGTAAAGTGGCTTGAACTAGCAGACACATCTGTGTGTGAAGGATTGCAATGCACATACCTAACAGCAATAATCTGAAATGCAATAAAATGGTGATTATCTATTTATTTGTTCCTTCACCTAATGAAAGTAAGACATCTGAAGTGTTGTACAAAGTCAGAAAAGAGGTTGTAATTGAATTTCCGGGCCTTTATTTGTATATGTATAGAGACAGATTGGGGTTGCAGTGTATGCATTTGACAGCAATGAGCTGAAAATATATTACAATGGTCATTATACATTTATTCATTCATTTGATTGCAATTTGACATCTGAGGTGAACACAATCATTAATGCAGCTGTATCTGATAGGTATATGCATATGTGAGTATGTACACAAGGGATGAAACAGGTTTCACTGTGTTGCTGACAGCAAGAAGTAAAATATATTACTGTAGTCATGATTTTTGCTTTCCTTCATTTGATCACTATCAGACTTCTGAAGTGTACACAATAAAAAGTGGCTGTCATGAAGGCAGTCTGTGTCTGGAACTGAATGAACTATCATTTAACCACAATAAAAATAGTTATTTATCTGGCTTGGAAGTGTATGCATTTGAGTGAAACAAGTAGAAATACATAACTGAGTTCATTATTTTTTATTTGATTGAATGGGACCACAGAGGTCTACAGTCAAAGTGACTATAATAACTGGGTATTCAGGCAGCCTCTGGCTGAAAGGGATGCTCCTCAGCTGTTGTTTAATTATAATTTAACAGTCATTAATATGACATGCCAAGACTAGTATATCTTTGAGTAAAATAAGAAATATGCTATAGAATATGTTGTTATTATTTTTTGTCAGCCATTCACCATCTGGGGTATATATAGTCAATAAAGTGGTTATAATGAGTAAGTACTGAGGCAGTGTGTGGGTGGAGGTGACAGACTTCAGCTGTTGTTTAACCACAGTTAAACAGTCACTGATCTTTTATAATATAGTTCTGTCCCATTAGAGTTGACCTCATCTATTTATTTCTTATAGCTATCGCCCCCAGCTCTGAATGCACCATTCTACTGAAAACCACAGGAAAATAAAGAATGTAGCCAACTGAAATCAAAAAGAAACAACTCCAAACTAAAACAAAAGAATATGGTGGTTTGAAATGCATGATACATTACATATTTTTCATTTAAGATTTATCAAACTCTGTTCATGACTTTTGGTATCGCTGCTTGTTAAAACTTGTTCACAAAAACCTGTAGTATGGCACATTTCATGCAACACAAACCACACTCTAAATATTCCATATAAATATTCTACTGTGTTCTTGTATACATGAGTATATGCATGCGTGAGTCTATACAGACAGAAAAGAAAACTGAACACACATTACAAACATTACATTTGCATATTTATATATATATATATATAGAGAGAGAGAGAGAGAGAGAGAGAGAAGAGTGAGTGCCACAAAACTGGACAACAACCAGATGACATTCTAATGATCTCTTACATGAACAAAATTTACAAGGTAGAGCTTGCAAAAAGCCCACAGAAACATGACAATGGAAGATAAAATACTTCTCTGCAGTAAATGCAGTGTAGGGCATTTCTTAAGAAACTTATCTAGACAAGTATGTGCAGCCTGAGAGATTAGATGCTAAAGTCTTGGGGAAGAGAAAATGGGATAGGATTCCTGGGTACAACTATACTTCATCTTTGGGAACTTCATCCTGTAAGAGAAAAAACTGACCTGTATTTTGTCTGATTACTTGAGTGGACCTGTGAGGGATTTGGGGACTGTGGAGCTAAGAAATCTGCATGTCCAACTCTCTGATCTGCCGCAAAAGAGGAACATATAATTCTTTATATCATGTTCCATCTCCTCAAAGTGTCTTGTAATGAGACTATTGCATACAGTGTTTATGTCTATCAGTCATATGTTCCAACATCCTTGTTTTATCTGTTTGATTTCCTCACGCTGTACTTTAATATAATTACAGAATATAGCTTAGATGATACTCTGTGACAGAATACATTTTGATGTTTATCATGTTACCTTTCATTTATAATATAATACAATATAAACCTTCCCATATACATTTACATGCTCTGCATTGTCCACTTTGGTAACAACAACTCCCTGATTTTAAGTGGTACACAAGTATTATGGACAAATTTATCAGGAAAACATTGTCCCTTTCTGTACACAAATGAAGGTTGCTCAGGGAAAATGTCATTTAAAATAAAAGGTAATTTAAAAACCTCATAGCTTAATGCATATCAGTTATTCCTTATGACGTGTACCATTCTAACAAAATGAAAATTATGTATAAAAACACATACTGGAAATTCATCATGCTTTTTCATTCTTTTTAAGTGTGTAAAAATTTCTTCAAATACAATATAATTAGTGTTGTGTTGTGTCTTTCGGCTTTTCCCAGTTAGGGGTCACCACAGCAGAACTCCGGTCCGCTAATGATTGGCAGTAGATTTTTACGTGCCAAGTTGCCGGCCCTGACGCGCAACCTTCAACGAAGGTGCGCCCATTCACGCATGTCTCCAGATAGAAGACGCTCTAGCTGAGAATAAATGTATTATTCTTATTTTTTTTGTTTTAATAAACTAAAGGGCAAAGAACATTATATAACGTTATATTCACCACCTAGAGAATGTAAATAAATAATCATATGAATTCTACTAATATAAAAAAAAACACTCCTGATGACAGTGAAAGCATGAACTAGAGTGAAGGGAGTTATCCACACCACTGCCATCCAAATATATATGTTATGGTGTAACTGGCTTTATAAGCTTATGACAGATGCATGCTATTGCCTTGGGTTATATTCAATACCCATCACAGCCAAATAAGTTGGATATTGTTAGCTCCAAAACAAGGTTATATTCACCAAAAACTGCTTGTCTGAAAAATTAAGAGTTAACTTCTATTTGATACATCTGAAAAGTCTTAAAATGACATGTAAAAACTTATAATTCAATATAACATAGGAAACCATATAAACATTATTGTTAGAACTTGTATAACTATATATTATTATTATTATTATTATTTTTATTATTAATTATATTGTATTTAGCACTGCGGTGGTGGTGCTGCGGTAGCGTTGTCGCCTCACAGTAAGAAGTTGTCCTGTTTGATTCTCAGCTAGAGCGTCTTCTGTCTGGAGACATGCGTAAATGGGTGTACCTTCGATGAAGTTTGTGCGTCAGGGCCGGCAACTCGGCACGTAAAAATTTACTGCCAATCATTAGCGGACCGGAGTTCTGCTGTGGCGACCCCTAACCAGGAAAACCCGAAAGACACAACACAACATTAATTATATTGTATTTGAGGACATTTTTGCACACTTAAACAGAATGAAAAAGCATGATGAATTTCCAGTATGTGTTTTTATACATAATTTTCATTTTGTTAGAATGGTACACGTCATAAGGAATAACTGATATTCATTAAGCTATGTGGTTTTTAAATTACCTTTTATTTTAAATGACATTTTCCCTGAGCAACTTCAGTTGTGTACAGAAAGAGACAATGTTTTCCTGATAAAATTGTCCATAATACTTGCGTACAACTTCAAATCAGGGAGGTGTTGTTACCAAAGTGGACATTGCAGAGCATGTAAATGTATGCAGGAAGGTTTATATTGTATTATATTATAAATGAAAGGTAACATGATAAACATCAAAATGCATTCTGTCACAGAGTATCATCTAAGCTATATTCTGTAATTATAGTAAAGTACAGCGTGAGGAAATCAAACAGATAAAACAAGGATGTTGGAACATATGACTGATAGACATAAACACTGTATGCAATAGTCTCATTACAAGACACTTTGAGGAGATGGAACATGATATAAAGAATTTTATGTTCATACAATTAAATAGGCTTAATCTTCTTGGAGAAAAACTGACTTTTAAGGAAATAAAGTTAATTATGAACTATCAAAGTTTGAAGTCAAAGGGACACAGAAACTAACTGGTGTCTGTTTGTGGAATAATATTTAAAAGAATGTTGCAACAAGTGTGTTTTGTCCTCCTTGAAAACTGTAAGCCATGATGCTATGGACATCCAAGATTAAATAAAAATTGAATTTTAATTCCAGATAAGTGATTCTGCAAAGTATATTCATGTCAAAGTCAAGTCAAAGTCAAAGCAAACTTTATTGTCATTTATACCTTCATATGTGTGGCCTAAACAAAATTTTGTGCATCAGCTCAATTCTTGAGATTACAAAGGAAAGAGAAACAACACTTACAAGTAGAGGAATAAACATAACTAACAAATACAATACTACTCCCAATACATGCAAGAAAGAGCAGAGACATTTACCAACACTCATATACAAAAAGAATACTCTTCCCCGAGTTAAATTCACTACCCTATTTAAAGTAATACAAAACACACTACAGACTGAACAATGCCTAAGTTATTTGTCTAATATTGCACCTGAGTGGGTTAAATAATACTGACTATGGATATAATAAATAAATATTGCACTTACTTGGAATATATATAAGTATATATTGCACAGATAAATAAAAATTGACTTATAATGTGTCTGGACCCTAGGATTAGTGTCCGAGTTCAGAAGTCTAATCTCTGTAGGGTAGAAACTGTTAATGAATCTTGTAGTCCTGCAGCAGATGCTGTGATATCTCCTGCCTGATGCCAGATGCTTAAACAGTCCATGCACAGGATGTGTGGTGTCCTGTATTATTTTGGTTGCCTTTCAGATGCTTTCTGCAGAATAAAGTGGTTGTATCGATGGAAGACTGGAACCTGTCACCTTCTCTGTAGCTCTCACTACTCTTTGTAGCACCTTCCTTTATGTATTATTATTTTATTTATTTATTTATTTATTTTATTTTATTTTACATTTGTTGACCAGGATAGTCTGACTGGATATATGTCCATTTTCAGCGGAGGCCTGGGGAGAAAAGCTCCAAACTTACAAACAGATAAAGACAAGCAAGTTACAGTATATGCACAAACATGTTGTATTAACATACAGGTTACAGTCTCACATTTCAAGCTTATGAAGAATACAGTTTATATACAGAAATGTATACAAATATGTTAGAAATATGTTGCAGTTTCTATTATCAAACCTACAGATGCAGCTTATATACAGAGTATCTGCAAAGATATTACAGTTTCTCTTTTCAAACCTTTTACGTAAGAGGTCAGTTGCTATGAATAAGAAATTGCAGGGATATGGAAGTAGATGAGGCTTTAATCAGGGTTAGAGCAAGGACATCAGCACTTGTTCAGAACTTGCTGTAAGAACTAAATAAGCTACTAATTACTATAGCACTCAACCTTCCTCATTACCTAGAGGAAAACAGTTTTTGCACTTACTTTCCTCACTTGCTTAGAGAAAAACAGCTCTTGTACTCACTTTCCTCACTTATCTAGAGGAAAATATTTTTTTATTCAGGCATGCCCAAGGGTCAGCTCCCAGTGTTCTCTCCTGTCTATCTGATGAATCTGGGCATCTTGGGGCAATGTACACAGACAACCCTCTCCTCCTTCCGCCCAACACTACAACCTGTGAGAGATGCACTTATCTAGCCAAATTGGAGGTAAAGCTCTCTCCAACCAAGACTGAACTTGACATTCAAGAGGAGAAGGTAAACACTTGCACCACACCACACCTATCACATAGTCTCACTTAATCTACACCACCAAAATCCACACATAGAAACACAAAAACATTTGCGGAGGCTTTCAATAATAATCTGCCCAAGCAACAGGGACCTCCAAAGCAGAAACGCAAGCAACTTCCACCCCCCAATACAACCCAAATGACACATAGCTCACAGACTCAGTGTGCCACTCAACTACAGCCAATAAGGCAAAATAATGTATCCAACACACTAGTCATAGGTGACTCTATAGTCAGGCACACTGATATCCCACTCACCAGGCTAAACAAGGAGAAGGTTACTGTCAGGTGCCTGTCGTGTGCCAGGATCTGCCACATAACCCATGAACTCAGGTCACTCCACAACAAGTACAAATATAACTCTGTCATTGTCCATGTTGGTGTGAACGACCTGAGACATACCTCCCTGGACTACATGAAAAGAGACATGGAAGAGCTCTCCGATCTTCTAGCCCAGGATGGTATGACCCTAGCCCTGAGTAGCATTCTGCCATCACCCAGAATGATACCGCAGTACAAGGGCAAAATGATTGACCTCAACAATTGGCTAAGCTTCTGGTGGCATTCTAAGGGGATCCAGTATCTGTCTGCTTGGGATGACATGGTCGACAGACCATGATGCTTTGCCAGAGATGGCCTGCACCTGTCGCCCCTGGGATTCCGGATACTGGCTAAGGCTCTTGCTGCCCTTATAGTGCCTTTTTTAGGCAAGATTCAAGTGACAAATTCACCACCGTAACAGTAACAGGCAAGCAAAAACTGAGGGTAATGCTACTCAATGCTAGAAGACTAAATCTCAAAATGCACTCACTTGAGGCACTCCTTGAAATGGAGAACATCGATATCTGTGCAGTGACTGAGACCTGGTTCAAGGCTCCAGAGAGCACCCCTGCACTACCAGGCTATAACTCATACTACACTTTTTGGCCATGTAACCTGGACTGGAACACCAAAGGCAGAGGTGTGTCCATATTCATTAAGGATATCCACACCTCCAGGCTAGTTGCTCAGCATAATGCATCCAAGGTTATCCAAGTGCAACTAACTCTGAGCAAAACTGCAATCCATATTGTAGCTTGCTACAGATCCCCCACCATGCCCCAGGATTCCCACTCCTTTTTTCTTGATGTACTGGAAAATATTAGGGTTCAACAAAACATCCTAATAATGGGTGATTAAACTACCCCACCATTAACTGGGAAAACTACTCGTATATCAACTCCTTCACACAACGCTTTCTGGAATTCATAAACTCTAATGCCCTGGATCAACTTATCCACACCCCCACCAGGGGCAACAATATCCTAGACCTAGTCATTACCAACATGAGTGACCGGTGTTCCACACCTGAAGTCAACTCCTCATTGGTACGATCCGACCATAAGCTAATCACCCTTGATATCCACATCCCACTCCCACCCCCCATTAAGGAAACCATGGTAAAAAATTTCTCCAAAGCCAACTTCATGCTTCTTAAGACAGAAGTGGTGAACTTCATGATGCCCATGCAGATGGACAATACAGTTACGACTGCTGAATCCTACACAAATGCACTCTATAACACTTACATGAGTGCATGGATCGTTCTATCCTAAACAGAATCAAGACGCTATCCTCCAAAAAAAAGGAAGCCAATCTGGTGGTCTCCTGCTTTAAATAAACTGTACAACAGAAGGAAGAAATTGCTGCAAAAGAGTAAAATCCCATGAGTGGAGGAGCTCCCTGTTCAGCCTCAGTAAGAAGCTGAGATCCCTTATAAGATCCTCCAAAGCCAGCTACAAAAACAAACTTGCCACGGATTCTAAGGACAACCACAAAGCATTCTATAGCTATGTCAAGAATCTCAATGGCAACACCCAGATCTGCTCTGGGTTACAGCACAATGGCACAAAAATTACAGAACCAACAGATATTGCCAACATCCTGGAAGATAGGTTTGGTGCTAACTTTACCCCCCTTACCCACAAAAGGGCCCATATCTATGCAGGAATAATGCAGAGTCCCTGTAATCACAACTATACAGGTAAAATCTGCACTCTCTAAAGTCAAAAACACAGCATCCATGGTACTGGACAACATCCCAGGCTGCGTTTTACACAAACTTCAGAATGAACTGGCTCCTCACCTAAGCACCATGTTCGATTATAGCCTCACATCAGGCTTTGTGCCCACTGAATGGCATACAGCAACAGTTATCCCACTCCACAAAGGTTCTGCCACCACTGATCCCAGGAACTATTGCCCTATTAGCCTGATGAGCCTGGTCTTCAAGGCCATGGAACATATCATCATGGAACTCATAAACAAAGACATTGGTAACCTCCAAACTCTGGATCCCACCCAGTTCGGGTTTGTGAAAGGCAGATCTTGCCTCTTGAACCTGACTGATTTCTTTGAGGTAGTCACCAAAGCTGTAGATGAGGGTAAGGTGGTTCACTCAGCCTATCTTGACCTCGCCAAGGCTTTCAACACCATCCCCCATTCTGGAATTATAGATAAACTCACTAAACTAGGTTTAAATCCCTACATCACAAGATGGGTTGCCAACTGGCTCACTGACAGAACCCACACTGTAAAAGTTGCACACTCCAAATCTGACCTCAAACTAGTGTTCAGTCCTGGGACCTCTCCTGTTTGGTATCTACTTCTCTGAAGTACAGGCTAACACAGAAGGCCTCTGGCTAATGAAGTTCACAGATGACTGCAAACTAGGAGCCATAGTCGAGTCCCCAAATGATGTGAAAATCCTACAGAATGGCCTCGCTGAGACAGATGCCTGGTGTCAGAGCCATGGCCTCAAGCTCAATGCCAAAAAGTGCATTGTCATCCCCTTTGGTAAAAACTCTGTACCCATGAACTACTACAAAGACAGCAGTCTACTTAACACCAAATGTGTGATAAGAGACGTTGGGACCCAGGTGGACAGTAGTCTGTCCTTTTATAGTCACAGCTCCACAGTAGTCAGGAAGTCCTTCTACGTGGCATAAAAGGGTTCTCATCCAGCAAAAAAGAGGTCATTGTTCCCCTCTACTCAACACTCATTAGACCCATTATAGAGTACAACACCCCTTTTGGAATGTACCTCACAAGACATCTGCAGCAGCTGGAAAGGCCACAGAAGTACCTCACAAATAGGATTACTGGCCTCAAACAGATGCCCTACACTGACCATCTCAAAAAACTCCAGCTTTACTGCATAGCATATCGCCTACTCTGAGGTGATCTCTGCCTAACATATAAAGCTATGTCAAACCCAGAGCTGTTGGACATGCTACACCTAAAGAAATCCAAATCCATCCAAGTTACACGCTCTAGGGACCTAAACCTTGTCACCACAATAAACAGGACATGCTGGAGGGATAGATTCCTGTCCCAGAGACTTCCCAAACTCTGGAACAGGCTACCCATCTATGTCAAGCAAAGTTCATCATTAGCACTCTTCAAGAAAAATCTTGATGAGTGGATGGGAAATAGGAAATACACCCCGGGGATCACTTTTGTGTCTCTGCTCGACAGTGGCACAGGAAAATAACTTTCTTGGGTGGCGTAAGCCAGGCAACCTTGTTGGCTAGGCTTATGTAGGCCCTTGGGCTGATAGCCTAGTACCTACCTATGAACCTATGAACATAACCAGTGAGTTTTTAAATATTGTGTTAGATTTTTTTTTTAACTGATTAAGGGGGTGGTTCAGAGTAAGGTCAGATGTGAGCGAATTCCAGGTTTTGCCTACTGAATTTGCAAACAAGGAGTCTCCAGACAGGTTGTTAGCTTTAACAGAGTGAAGCAAAAGTTTTGTAGTAGAACGAAGAGGCCTAGCGTTCTTGTAGGGATGGATAATGTTTTTAAGGGAGGGTGTTTTTTTCTGGTTGGTTAATAACCTTGAATGCTACAGTAAGTTGATTAAATTGAATTAGCCTGGGGAGTTCTAGCCATCCTAAGAGGTGCAGGTTTTGACAATGATGTGTCCTGTATGGAGTTCCTGTGGCAAACCTGGCAATTTGATTGTAGCAGCTGGAGAGTTTGCTGAGATCAGTTTTGTTTAAGTTAGTGAGTACTGGTGAAGCATAGAGTAGAGTTGAAAGCAGATGGATATGGGCAATGGCAGTCCTAGCTAGAGAGGTGAGAAAAAGTTTGTTTTTGTATAGGGAGCCACGTTTTTTATTAACGGTTTTAATAGTTTTTTTTACATTCATACCATATTTGAGGTTGTTGTCTATTATAACACTCAGGAGTTTGGTATACATATCTGGTGAGATTATGGTCCTATTGTTAGATGTTATAGTAAACAAAGGTTCTGTAACTGTGCAGCTTCCAACCACACTGCAAAGTTGCATGTGAGGATGCTCTCTATTGCACCTCTATAGAAGGTGGAGGGAATATGAGGAGGAAGCTTAGCTTTTTTTAGCCTTCTTAAAAAGTGGAGGCATTGGTGTGGTTTATTGACCAGTTGGCTGGTGTTTCCTGACCACGAGAGATCCTCTGATATGTGTACACCCAGACATTCGTACTATTAACCCTCTCCACAGTCTCACTATTGATCCTGAGCAGTGGATGGTTTGTTCTCCTTTTTCCCAAGTCAATGATAATATATTTGGTCTTACTTACATTCAAGTCATGGTTGTTCCCTAGCACCAATTGATTAGAAATGCTACCTCCTCTCTGTACGCACTTTAATCCTCCTTTGTGATGATCCCCACAACTGTGGTGTCATCAGCAAACTTGATATAGTTGAAATTATGCTTAGCACAGCAGTTGTGGGTCAGGATTGTGAATAATAGTGGGCTGAGAACATGTCCTTGTGGAACCAGTG
>NC_056737.1:212203108-212290608 GCF_019279795.1 Protopterus annectens
TTGGAGCCCAGATGATACAGGGGACAAATCCAGGTGTATATAACACTCTTAAATGAGTAGTAATAATGCAATGAAATCATACTTTATGCTACCTTCACTGTGTGTTACTGTGTTTTGACATAGAGCAGCATGTTTAAGCAGCATTGTGTGGACATAACCACACCAAGAAAAGAGCTGTTCACCGTCACTTGGCATCGGTGTGCGATGCCATACTCCATGCAAACACAGAGACCAAAAAGTGAATGGCTTCATTGTTTTTTTCTGGTACTTATGTGTGTTGGGTGTGATTCTATTTTTTTTTTTTTTTTTTACCAGATTATAGGTATTAAAATAGGGTAGATAGGAAAGTGGTGAAACGGGGGACATGCAAGGGGAAGAACAAATGGAAAGCAGTTGCGAGGTAGGAAAGATTCATAGCTATTGATTTCTTCAACAGTATAAAATGAAAATATATACAGAAAAGTAGCTGACTTGGGACTGCCACCTCCACAAAGGGGGGTGACAACAATGCAATCATGTTGTATAGCCAATTGGATGAAATCACATGTGTTAAATGGAGAGGTATGCATGGGATAATATATATATTTTTTTGTGGGACAAGTGCCCTTTTTTTCACTTCAGTAGGAGAGGAATGCTGGGTAAGGATCATTGGTATTTCTGGGTCAGGTAAGTTGGGTAGATGAAGAAGCAAATGCAAGCAAACAGGACAAACAAGAGAATACACATGGATAGTGAAGGGCACAAAGATTGGAGGACACCATGATTGGGGTGAGGGAGGGGACAATGCAAGCTCATGCCCATCAAACATAGAGATAGTGAGAATCTAGTTCTTACCCACTGGACTGTCATCACTGTCCCCTTAACTCCACTGGCTGCTGGAGTGCTTGAAGTCTTCTCCTCCTACAGATCATGAGGGAGAGCAGCCTCTCCATCCAGCATAGGCCTAAACCAGTGGTGCTGTGCACAACCCTACAAACCAACCCTGGCATCTCCTGGTGGGTGGTGAAATCCCCACTTCCATCAGTAATCCCAGAGGGTACCACAGCATGGTTACTACAGCATCAGCTGCAGGAATAGTGCTGCCTGAAGGCACAGGTAATGCAGAGGGCAGTACTGCTAGGTTGGGTCCCAAATATGCTGGGTGTTGATACTGGAGCCAGTGGAGCAGAAGCAGGTGGACCCACTGGGGTTGGCGTACCACACTGTGCTGTGAAGCATTTAGTGATTTCTTATAGATGGATGACATGGAGACATTCTGATGACACATAACAGAAAATGAAAAAAAAGAGATACAATTAGTACTATCATATGTGACATCACAATAATACCACTATTTTATCTGAAGTATTATGTTTTAAGTATACATCCTAACAACAATAATCTATAATTACGAATTGCTCAAAGCAATCCTTGCAATGCGCATATATTGCAGATATGCTTGATCCAATTACACAGATTACAGTTAACAGCAGGACATTTATAGCAAGTGTATAGATTTTAATTTATGTTACATTATTAAAGATTTGCAGTATTGTATATTTGTTACTCGTGGTATTTGAACCCACAACCTCTGACTTCAGTTTTACACTTGACTCCTAAAGTTGGTTTGTGCTACAGACTTTTGCATGCATACTTGTTTTTACATTTAGGATATGTATGCTTACTTTGTTACTACTGTATAGAAAAAAAAAAGAAAAGAAAAGAAAAAAAAAGAAAAGAAAAGAAAAAAAAAAAAAGAAAAGAAAAGAAGAGCATTATGCATGCCAGTCTTGCATATATTTAGCTTTCTATGTATTATAAATTTTCTTTATTAGCATACTTACACAACTGTGGGATGTTGCTAGTTTGAAACTCATCCATCCACTGGTTGAGTGTATCCCTCTTGCACCTTTTTAGGTCATTGATGTAGGACCTACACTGTTCTCCAGTGCATGGAATGCCAGTCACATGGGATACAGCCTTGGCCAGACTATTCCAAGCCTCAGACTTGTATTGGGAGTTAGAATAGCCCTCCCACAGAAGCCTTTGGCTGGGGCACTTTATCAGGAGTTCAGTAAATATTCTGAACTCCTGAACACCCCACCACTGTACCCTAAATTGGGCACCTTCCCCTCTAACACCAGACATGTCTAATCCCAAAAGTAGAGCAATGGCAAACAATGATTTCCTGCCCATTCCTGTTATTGTGTTTACTGACAGTGAGCAAACCTGAGAAACGATGCCAACTGCATTTGCGAGATATTAAGTGGAGAGCAACAGTGCCAAACAGAGAGGAAAGCAATTTTTGAAAATGGAAGGTTAATCTGACACTTGACATTAGTTTGAGGGGGTGTCAGCTGCTAAGTGTTAGGTAATTTAACTTTGCTGACATTTACTGGGTGCATGAACATCCTGACCTGACACTGCTAAAATTGATTTTTACAGTGTTGGATTCAAACCTATGCATAAGTGATAAAATATTTTCTTTCACAGCAGTGATTTTCCATCTTTGCCACAGAAGAAGTCCTTCTCAGGCATAGTCATGAATCATTCATACATGCAGATGACAGTTTGAGGTATTAAACATGTATGTGTGTGGCCTGACATGGTCCTTGTATACAGATTAATTTGTGTATGTGTCTTATTTAATTGTGAAGGCCACTGAAGTCCAGAAAGCAGAATTATACTATTAGAAACATAGTAGACAATATACCTTCACTGATACATCTGAACCTTTAAAACACAGTAAGGGTGTCTTATCCCTCATATATACAATTCATATCAGCTCCACTGTTTATGATTATGTCTGAAGTGTTATAAATGTGATTGAATATAATGTAAATGGAACAACATTCAAAATGTCTGGAATTTCCTGTATTAAAACCTAGGATCATGAGTGTGGCAGCCCTACACTTACACCTGTTGCCACAAGAATGTTAAAATAACACTTGTATATTTTCCTGTTCACTACTAAAAGCTGGACTGCGAGAACAGTAAAATATATTGCACGTCTTGTATTAGAACCTAGGACCATCTGTATTATAGTCCTACACTTACTCCTGCTGCCAGAGAAATAGTTAAATGGCAGTTGCATAATTCCCTATTCATTCTTAAGTTCTGTGTGTTACCCGCCATGCAATGTCATTTACCATGTTTGAGCGATGCACAACAGAATTAATAGAATGTATCAGTTTGAAATTGTTGACTGCATCCTGTCTGCAGATATTAGGGAAGATTGCTAACCAATGCACAATGTCTCTAAGTAGCATTGTGCAATGGAAAGCAAATCTGCAACAATGTATCCTTTTTGACCTTTTCACTGTCTACACCCTGTCTGCAGGTGTTGTGTCTGCTTTCTGAGTGGATCACTAGTCCAGGTTTGCGCACTGCTAAGTAATGTGTAAATGAGATAAGCACAGCTAAATCTAATATTCTGTGCAAATATTTTTACACAGGTCTGGATTTGAGCTCTCATTCCAATGGACCTTCAAAACACAATAAGGGTGTCTTATCTTTCTTTGCCACACAAACAACTTTGCAGGAGAGAACTAAAATCATTGTACATACAACCAGCTGCAACATCATCCACATTACTAACCAAGTATATGACAGTTCTTTGTACACATATTAATTTCAGAAGTAGTGTGATGAGTGATCACACAACCATTTCTGAGTATTGCTTGCATAAATGCAGCCCTGTCTTATCTCTCTCTGTGTTTGTTGTCCATTCTTATCTTATCTGACATGCAGTCTATAAGGCATTCTGTAGCATTGTCCTTAAAATGTGTGAGGATATTAAATGGCAATAATGTACAGTTGTCAAGAAATGAAGGGGAGGTTGTATGTTACTGAATAGAAACTGTGAAATATGTGCTGCTTACTCACATTTACAATGTTGATACAATTACTTCTACACTTTAAGTCTATCCTGTCTAACACACCCACTGGAGGTAGGGGAGTCTGAATTGCTGCTGTGCTTTCCTTCTCCCTACCAGTAATCATATACAGTTGCAATCCATTAACAACAAACACAGAGGGAGTGCCGGTACTATGCTTACATCGGCTACATAAAGCCAAGTATTTGAGATTTAGCAATTCTAATGAGTTCAAACCTCATTTGTATTTTCACTGTGCTCAAAGACAAGAATCTACACTATAAAAAGGGAAGCATGTATCTAGGGGACCTGAAGGTGATGAGACTTTTTATGTGGATAATACAAAAAAAGATATTACTTTGGGCTTTATCTGCACAGAAGACTACTGATCTTGATAAGGTATGCTTGCACTTTTCATCTATATACTGCATATGCTTAAATGTCAGCAAGACAAATCTGTTAATATATATATATATATATATATATATATATATATATATATATATGTACATTAGCAAATGCTACTTTTATCTGTATGCATTTCTGAGAAGTTTACTGATGGCATAGGCATGTCTAGCAGGGCATTTTGCTTTCTCAGATGCACATCTTAACTGTCATCACAAGTGCTAATGTTACAACTATTTTTTTTTCTGTACACTCTTCTATTGTTATTTCTGTGAAATGTTCATGTCCTATATTGTCAATGACACAGGGGTTTATCCTTCTAGGATGGACCAAACACAACTTCAGGTGGGTGCTGGCCACAGGTAGACATGGCTGGCAATTGCTTAAATGGAATGTTCTGTGGTAAATCTGTGCATGTTTCAGGGACAGATTATTTGATAGCACTTTTAGCATTTCACTGATGGTTTGTTAGCAAAATGTGTCATTTGCCTGTTGTTTTGGAGGTGGGGAAGCAAAGTTGCATTTCTTTTTTGGCACAAACAGGATTTTGCTGTTGTTACTGTCCTTGTTTTGGATCCACCCTTGCTTTGTGTGTGATTGTAATATGTTAAACCACACCATTCCTTTTTTTTATATTTGGATATCTTGACTGTTTTATGTTTCTCCAGTGAGTAATAGTCAAATAATACCTTTTATATGTTATATCAAAGCAGGATTTTTTAGGCGGCCACGGTGGTGCAGTGGTTAGCATTGTTACCTCATAGCAAGAGGTTCTCTGGTTTGATCCCCAGCTGGGGTCCCTTTTGTGCGGAGTCTGCATGTCCTCACTGTGGTCGCGTGGGTTTCCTCTGGGTGCTCTGGTTTCATTCCAAAGGCATGCAGTAGGTGGATTGGACACTCTAAATTGGCCCTAGGTGTGAGTGCGTGTGTGTGTGTGTGCCTTCTCTGGAAGGTTGGGTGCCGGGCTGGCAACTCGACACTGTAAAACTCCACTGCCAATCATAAGTGGACATGTGATCCGCTGTGGCGACCCCTAACCGGAAAAGCTGAAAGAAGAAGATTAAAGCAGGATTTTTTTATGTGATACTTCTGTGTATTATCCTTCTTTTGTGTTTTATGTCACCTAGGACTATGGCACCCAGGCATCCCAATCCCTGAAACCCCCCATTAAGTGACTGTGGAAATGAAGTCATTGTGAAAGCATTTAGGCATCATAGGTTCATAGGTAGATACTAGGCTATTGGCCCTAGGGACTATATAAGAGTAGCCAAAGAATGTACCCTGGCTTTCGCCACCCAAGAAAATTATTTTCCTGTGCCCCTGTCGAGCAGAGCCACAGAAGTGATCCTTGGGGTGAATTTCCCATTTCCCATCCAATCATCAAGATTTTTCTTGAACAGTGCTAATGAGGAGCTCTGTTTGACATATATAGGTAGTTTGTTCCAGAGTATGGGTCCTACTACTTGAGAGGGGGTGTGGGGATGTGTCTGGTAGAATTCAAATTTGACAGCAGATATTTGATGATGTGAATGCAGTAGATGGTCAAAGCAGTGCATATAATCAGGTGCAAAATAGGGCCACTGATATGATTTCATTGGCCTGGAGGAGAGCAGCTGTGGGGGGGGGTGCTGCTACAGAGCCATCACTGAAAACAAATGAAGAGTTCCTTTCCACTGTCAGGGAACCAGACAGCTCACTGGAAAGTGCATAACAGCATGTCATTGATGTTGGTGCTGTTGTTTCAAGGAGGAAAAGTATGTCCCAGGAGGAGCTTCCAGGTAAATACTTCTTGTATAGCAAAATATTGACAACAATACTTAAGTTCTGTTTAACATTAAATTTGTTTGGGGTGAATAGTTGTAGACTGATATAGTTAACAACACATTCTGGTTGATTACACATGGGCTTGGGGTGGCTGTGTCATCCAAGTTCTTGTTAAAAGTATTGTTAAGGTACTTATAAAGGAAAAAACATTTTAACCCCCTGTGTTACTGTTCATTCTGAAGATGGTGTCCTTACCTTGTGCTAAACTTCTTCCAGGACCATCCAGCATAGGAGCCTACAATCATCTCTACATGGTAAGCCAAACAGCTCTCAGTACTCATGAGAAGTTCAAAGAAACATTTAGTTTGTGATGTGGGTGTATGGATTATTGTGTGTATTGCTGAAACTGTCGGTAGTAGGGGCACCTGTTAGTTTGTTAGCATATATTGGACTATAGTGGTGTAGGTATTACTTTCTCCTGTGTTTGTTTCTTATTATCACAGGTGATCCTGACAGCAGAAGTATGGGACTCCTACTATCTGATGTCAGAGTATCAGCAGACTCTGATGATGGTAGTGGCCAAACAGAGGCACAGTGGTGGTGGTGGGGTGCAGAGGTTGAATCTGACACTGAGGTTGACATTCAGCCATCACCTGTATTTCTATCAGACACAGCCAGTAGGCCTATGCCAACCCATTCCAGTGAGCTGTCAGATACTGGACAAGTGGAAGGTAAGGCACGCAGTCAGGTCAGTGCCTGTTGACTCTGCTGTAGCCAAAATGTGGGAGAGGTGCCATTCAGGAGGGTTGTAAGGGGTGCTCAGAGGGGGTTTGCTGTCCATCATCTGCCTGATCCAGGTGTGTCTTCCTGTGCCATTTGACATATGTTTAGGGCCATCATGGAGGTGCAGGCATGTTCCAATAGGTCCTCCAGAAAAATGCTTAGGGTTGTAGATGTGGCACAGGCAGACATGTGTGACTCCCTCCACCATATTGGCAATTCAGTGGATCAGATGAATGACACGTTGGAGCAGGCAGAGTCTGTGATGGAACCTGTGGAGAGGGGGACCGCATCCATGTAGCCATACGTCAGCCACATCATCTGATGTTAGCCATTGTGGCCTTGCCCAATCACACTCCCATAGCAACACTACTTACACTGCTCCATCAGTGGTTGAGGTGTCCACACCCAGACATGGCAGGCCATGGGGTCATGGTACTGAGCCTCCTCATGAGGGGAGCTCATCCAGCAGACATAAGTCACATTCAGGTAGCAGCAGTGCATCTGACCATGGGCTTGGATGTGGTAGTGCAAATTCAGGCATTGTTAGTTCTCATGGTGGGGTATGACAAAGATGAATTGCCACCTTTACTATGCATGGCTCAAACCTGCCTGACATACCAAGACATAGAGCTAACACAGAGCTCGTCTGTGTTTCTGCAGACACTCGCACACCAATTTCACCTGGACGGTCCATACAGACACACACACACACACACACACACACACACACACACACACACACACACACACACACACACACACACACACACACACACACAAACAATTACATGGTTCAGCCATGAAGCTTGAAGCTCATTCAGTTTCACTGTCCATTTGTTACTTTATCCAAATACCTGCCTGCTTCTCTTTCTTACTCACATCCACTCGCTTACCTTTTGTGGCAGCCTAAGCTTCCTGACCATCCCCCACACACACAAAGCACCCCTGTGTGAGTGATGATAACTCTGCCATATCCTTGTTTTCTATTTTTTGGATTCAGGGATACATAAGATTTGTGTCTGATGCTCAAGGTGCATGGATGGTTTGGTGCTTAGTATATCTGCATTTGTGATGTTGTATTGCTAACTGTACTTCTTCATAGTTTGCTCTTAAAAGGTTAGACAGTTGGAATCAAAACAGTTTTTGCACCAGTATTTTTAATAATCTCCTGAGGGTTGTGAAGCCTGAAACTGAATTGTGTCTAATTACTTTCTAACTACTCTCTTTAATGATTTTCCAGTATAAAAGTATGAGGCCAAACTGAGGACATTCAGTGACCATCATTACTTCTTGGAGGTATGACTGTGTGAATCTTTGATGCTGGAGATCTATTCATTGATAAAGGACACATATATTCATGTAAGTCTCATCTGTCACATGTTAAAGTTATTGCTGGACAAATCACCCACCTGTTACTTACTTACATTACCAAGTAACACGATGCAAAGATATGCCATTCATTCATATTATTACACAATTATGTTTTAACACTCCAGGTTCAACACTTACCTTGCAAATCCAGCAGCTGCTACAGCTTGTTCAGGGCTGAATCTGTCTGATGCTAGGAGTATACAGCCATTACATAGGTAGATAATGGTTGTGAGTATTGCCTGGCACCAGTGTTACTATATGTGTGTGCATAGGATGAATGTTTTAGCTCCTTAGGTAATGAGAGAGTGTGCTATGCATTGCCTCTTAGCCACTGCAAGGGCCTGCTGAGCACACCTACATCTGCCTACACCCACAGTAGCTGCTGGTTCCCCCGCTGACTCCTTACCTGCTTGTGGCTATGGTGACCTTGCCATTGGTGGTGGGATGTATGCCTCTTCCTCTTGCTGATCCCGCTGAAGCTGCTTTCAAAGGATGATGTTGCAAAACATGGCAAAGATAGTAAAGATTTCAGTACATGTATGTGGATTACTCTGCAGGTTCCCACAGATGTATTTAGGCACCATAACTGTGATGTCAGCAGCCCAAACACACACTCTGTGATATTTCTTGTTTGATAGTGTGCCTAATTATGGCATTCTTCAGCAGATGTGTGTGCATGTCTGATGGGCATCATCAGCCTTAGTTCCAGTGCATAACCTGCATCCCCCAGTAAATGACCCTGTGGGATATCACCCCTACTGAACATCTGATACAGTTGAGAGGTGGACCAGGTGAGTCACGGTAATAGCCTTGGTTGCCAGCACACACATTCAAGATGATTCCCTTAGCATTGCACATGACTTGGCAGTTTATAGAGTGGAAGCCCTTTCTGTTTATGTAGACCCTTCTCTGTTCCCCGGGTGGTGCTTTAATTTTATGTGTGTACAATCTATGGCATCCAGTACTTCAGAGTAGTGTGCTACAGGGTGGCACTCCTGCATATTTGTGGTCCTGTCCTCAGGAGTATTGGGGGGATATATGTGGTCACTGGCATGTTGGAGCGTATCATTCGGGAATTGATGGAGGATCCTGGATGCTGATTCCTGTGACACCCCCAGCATGTCCCCTGTTGGTCTCTGAAAGGTTCCTGTAGCTAAAACTCCAAGGGCTATATATACTTTTGTCTCCACTGGCATGGGTTCACCACTGTTTGCCCTGGGTTTGAGATGATGATAACAGAGCTTGTGGAGTTCTTGTTTTGTCTCTCTATCTACCCTGTAGCTCTCTACAATTTCCACTTCATGCAGATTGTAATAAATTAATCAGGGTCTGAAAACTTTTCTCCTACTTGGCCATAGTTTATTAGCAGCAGCTGAATAGACTTCAGCCCACTGCACATGCACATGAATTAAAGCATCAGCAGCCCCTAACATCTTTCTCTGTAGACTCCTTTCCATGGCTGTATTCTAGTAGATTTTGGAATTTGTAGGGAAAACCAGCACTGAGTCTACATGGTTCCTATATAGCTTGCTGAATAGCTTCTCCATCTTGGATTGGCTGATTAGTATACAATTCAGCTGATTATGCTGTAACTAGCATGCCACAGTATTTGCAGTGGTTGCACGGCTCTACACATTGTGTAGAGCCACTTTCTGAATAAAAAATAGTCCACTACCATGTGCACGTCATGGCATGACATGCACATGGTATTAATGAACCATGTAGAGTATTTTGCATCTGCCCTATAGATCTGTATATAAGTGTGTGTGTGTGTGTGTGTGTGTGTGTGTGTGTGTGTGTGTGTGTGTGTGTGTGTGTGTATGTATGGTAGGATTACATGATCAATGGCTTAACATCAGCATAATTGAAGTCAGTTTCATAGAAATTGACTTTCTAAAATAAATAAGTGTTTTTGTGTGGTGGGGTGTCCCATACTCATTGCTACTTATACTGTATACACCAACTCAAAAATCACATAATACTGAGAAAAACGAATCAATTCCCCTATCTCTGATAGTCATTAATCTTGCAAAATTATGATCTCCTCTGACTCTGAACT
Organism: Protopterus annectens; assembly: GCF_019279795.1. Classification (NCBI taxonomy): domain Eukaryota; kingdom Metazoa; phylum Chordata; order Ceratodontiformes; family Protopteridae; genus Protopterus; species Protopterus annectens. The sequence continues at coordinate 212,213,345 of NC_056737.1, forward strand.
GCATTCCATTCGATGACTTTACTCTCCATAGAATACTTCCAAACAGTTTGTCATTCAGCCAGGTAGTACAGATTGGGTCTGTATTACGAAGTCGAACTCACAGGATTCCAAACGTTGTAATATCAAACCCAAATGTTCGAAATATGAAAATAGCGAAGCCACGGCACACCAATTTTTTTCCCAGGGAAAAAAAATTGGTGGGCCGTTTTCGGGGCTTTGCTATTTCCTTCACTGTGGTGCGATCTTGCAGTTGGTATATTTAAGTAGGGGGGGTGTGGGGGGCCACATTAGTACAAGTTTAAAGTGTAAGTGTTTTTTTTTTTTTGTACCAGAACAGCAATTTTTTTCCCTTGGAAAAAAATTGCTGTTCTGTGTTTTTGTACTTCTTGGGTTTTGAACTTTATGGTTTGATATTACATCGTTTGAACTGCTGTGAGTTCAACAATGTAATATAGACCCATACAGATCCATATATATGTTGTATGAGGCTCATACAGATATTATAGATTCATAGATTAGTATTAGGCTATCTACCTGTGTGGACTATTTTAAGCCTAGCCAAGTATCTCTTGTGAGAATCAAACCCTGCACCTTGTGTTTGCAAGGCAAACACCTTAACCATTAGGCCAGTCACAGACTCCCCAGAAATTTCACACATCTCAGTCTGAGCCAAATGCCTTCTAGTACCAACTTACCAGCAGTAATTAAGTCTCAATCAACCTGTTTTCGTACACATACACTCACAACATTTCCTGGGAGTACTACTGAAAACTCTCCATTGATACTACCCATTAACTGCATTCACATTAAGCTGCCACCAAGCAGACTGCTAATATAATAAATACCAAGACACCAGTTAGTGTCCTTCTTTTAATGAACCAACCAATATATTTAATGACGGTTGATGGTCAACTTTTCTTCTTTGAAAGACTGGATAGCAGCAGTCACATCAATTTGTGAGGATACCATTTCTCAAAAAAAAATAAAACATCTTCCACATGTTTTTGTAAAGTTAAATGAAAATTTTACTCTTAAAAGATCTGATTTCACATACAAAACAGTATTGCAGTTCAACAGTTCACAAAGGTCAGAGATATTTCAAACACAAATATAACGTCTTTCCTTTTGAAACAGTCTGCAGAAAGCTCTGTCATTTATGTTTTGTACTGTTCTGTGATGATGTAAGGTTGCTTGTAAAGAAAGCAGTGAGTAAATGACCAAAACCAATTTCATATTAGTAAAAGAAAGCAGTTCTAAATTCAACACATTTAATAAAATAGACATCTATTTTCATTTTTTAAATCAAACACAACATGTAAAATTTGACATGCACAACAGAAAATGAGGAACTAGGGTAGTGTAGCAAAGGACAGGAACTAAATAACATTGAAAGAAACAGCAACTCACACAGCAAGAAAAAAAGACAGCTTCTCTAACCTAGGAAGCAAATTATATATACAAACAGTACAAACCCTTTGCTAGATACTGCATGACTGAGTAGAAATTGCAACAGTTGGTCTCATACTTTGCAACTGTACAGATTTTTTGCAGAATATCCAGATTTTTGCATCATATTTTTGATCCATTTTTCAGATAATTGTGGTTTTCTGGCAAATCATTAAAGACTAAGGTCAGAGAATAATAATAGACATTTGAGTGTCAGATTTCATACCCTTCAGGTAACTCACACTAATGCAAAACCTGTTATTCAATTAACTTTCTAAGTTTGTAAGAGCAATATTTATAAATGATTCCTCTTTTTGGACCCCCCCCCCAATATTTATGGCTTTGCCCAGATTTCTTGCTGTAACAGGTTGAGAGGTATGGTTGGTCTTGCACCTGTGACAAGATGCTAAAAGCTAGTACAACTATAGACTACCTTGAACAGCATCTTATATAATTTGCACACTGCAATTTTAAGACTGGACAATACAAGAATACAGCTATACAGATGCTTGTCAGCCAAGTAACTACATGTAGTGAATAAGGCAAGTATGTAGCTGCAGTCTTCCTGGATTTAACACACCCATTTGGTATGGTTGGCAATTTATTGTTTATTCAGAGACTTTGTACTACTGGATTTAACACTAAAGCAGTGAAATGGGCCTGAGAGCTACCTATCTAGTCATATGGGAGTCATCACAGGGCAGTTTTATCTTATCACTTATCACTTTACCATGAATAGCTAAGGGTTTTATGGTGATCTAGACTGTCATCCCTATTTTTGCCACTGTACTTACCAATCGATTGAAGTTCATAGGCAGATACTAGGCACCCACTGAGAGTTACCTCCTGTCTCAAGGAATGGCACAGAACATAAGCCCATCAAGAATAGGTTCACCCAATTGTCTAAGTTAGTCTTGAATGCAGGTAAAAGACACCTTTGCTTAATATGCATGAGTAGTATATTCCATAAGTGTCAAGTACATTAGGATTAGAACAAGTGCTATTGTCTTGATACAAGTTAAGATATTTCGTGTGTGTGTTTGAAGAGCCATTAATTCTACAAAGACATGGTACATCTTGGGGGGGAGTCTTTCTTGGCACAAAATGCAAAATAGCATATAAATGACTCCATGACATTTTATTGAACAGAGAGAGAGAGACGATTTACAGCATTTATAGCATTTACTGTCTGTTTTTTTCCTTATCTCTGTAATAAAACAAAAAATCTCTTGTTTTCCCACTTTACTGAACTAGAGTAGTCCAGTTTCAGAGTTGCTGATCCCTGGGCTTTGTTTTTAGTTCCTGTTACTGATCCATTGCCTTATTAGGAAGGAGGGAAGTTTCTTTGCTTACCAGTGGGAGTGGGAAGCACTGAGCGGCCTTTTTGTCCGATTTGGTGAAGTTTCAGCCAGAAACTAGTAGTCCATTGGTCGTTTTGGGCCAATTCCTAGCTCCCTTCAGCCCCCTGCTATAAAACACGCTAAACTGTACTGCTGATCTAACCAGCATATCATATAACTGAAAAGTTCATCTCTACTTGATTCCCAAGTAGACTATTCTCTATCTGTAAAGCCTAGCACTTACTCCTACAGTACTTGCACCTTGATAAAGCACTCTTATTATAGATAGTACCCCACCAGCCCAAAACCCACTTTATTCGGAGTCCTTTGAAAGTTCTTTATCTACTACTTCTAGTATGTCGAGGATCAGTTGCTAGTGTCCTCTCCAGCTCAACTGGTGAACCTGGAATATTGAGGCAATGTTACAATTGCCTCATGTACACAGACAATCCTCTCCTTCTCCCACAAAACACAAATACATGAGAGATGCAACTATACGGCCAAACTGGAGGCTGAGCTCTCTCAACATAGGACTGGCAAGACCAGACAGGAGGAGAAGGCAACCACACACAATACATACCCAGTCACACATGGTACCATCACAACTTCAAATCATACACATACTCACACAAAGACATACTGGAGGCTCTGATCAAAATTTACCAAAACAGCAGAGGCCACCAAAGCAGACACCCAAACAACTACCACCTCACGACCCAACACATGCAACACATAGACCACACAGTCAGAGTGTCAAACAGTCACAGCCCTTAAGGCCAAACAAAATGCCAGACACACTTGTCATTGGTGATTCCATAGTCAGACACACTGGCGTCCGCTCACCAGACTGAGTAAGGAGAAGGTCACAGTAAGCTGCCTGTCGGGCTAGAATCCGCCACATAACGCAAGCACTCAGGTCTCTCAACAGCAGGTACAAATGACTCTGTCATTGTCCACGCTGGTGTCAACGACCTGAGGCACCTCCTTGGACTACATGAAAAGGGACGCCGAGGAGCTCTCTGATTATGTAGCCCAGGCAGGTATGACCCTGACCTTGAGCAGTATCCTACCTTCACCTAGAATGATGCCACAATACAGTGATAAGATGATCAGCTTTAATAATTGGCTTAAATTCTGGTGTCATTCAAAGGGGATCCAATGTCTGTCTGCCTGGGATGACATGCTGGACAAGCCACGCTGCAAGGGACGGCTTGCACCTGTCACCCTGGGCTTCCGGATATTGGCAAAGGCTCTTGCCACCCCATAGTGCCTTTTTAGGCAAGGCTCAAATTCTAAACCTACCACCCTAGAACACCATTAAGGAAAAAAACTAAGGGTAATGCTGCTGAATGCCAGAAGTCTCAATCTCAAGATGCACGCACTCGAGGCCCTTCTCAATATGGAGAACATCGATGTCTGTGCTGTGACAGAAAGCTGGTTCAAGGCTCCTGAGAGCACCCCAGCACTAACAGGTTTCACCTCATATCATAATTCCGGCCCCAAACGGACAACACCAAGAAAGGAGGGGGTGTCCATATTCATAAGGACAACCACACCTCAAGGTTGGTGGCAACGCACGATGCATCGGAGACCATCCAGGTGCAATTAACCATAGGCAAGACTGCTCTGCAATTTGTAGCATGTTACAGGCCACCCTCTCAAACTCAGGAACCTCACATGGCCTTCCTGAAAACATTGGAGGATAAATGTATCTCCAAACACCATCATACTAGGTGACTTCAACTACCCTAATATAGACTGGGAACACTACTCAAGCCGAACACTCTAACCCAAAGATTCCTGGAGTTCATAAACTCAAATGCCATGGAACAACTAGTCACCATCCCCACAAGAGGTGAAAACATACTTGATCTCATCATCACGAACATGGGATCAAAATGTTCAACACCGAAGTATACCCCTCACTGGTGAGATCAGATCATAAACTAATCTCGCTGGAGGTCCTCATCCCGCCCCCACCTGAAACAAAAAGACCACAGTGAAAAACTTCTCAAAAGCTGATATCACACTTCTAAAACTAGTGTGGTCTCCTTTAAGGCCCCTGAGCCAGTGGTAAACATTACTCAAACCGCTGAATCACTTACAAATGCCTTCTACCAGCACCTACAGGACTGCATGGATCAGGCAATCCCAAACAAAACTAAGACTCTCTGTACCAAAGGCAAGCGTCCAGTCTGGTGGACCCCAGCCATAAACAAGCTCTACAACAAAAGGAGGAAGCTACTACAAGATAGAGCAAAATCCTTGAAAGGTAAGACACCTTTGATCATTATAAGTAAAAACTAAGAGCTCTCATAAAATCATCCAAGGCAAATTTTGAGAGAAAAATCGCCAAGGACTCTAAAGACAATGATAAGGCCTTCTTTAGCTATGTTAGAAACCTAGGAGGAAACTCCCAGATATGCTCAGAATTAGTTCAAAATGATGTGAAAATTACTGAACCTACACACATTGCTAACATACTGGCTGACAGGTTCAGTGCAAACTTCTCCCTCCCCCAAAAGGAGAGATATCTATTCCAGAGGATTGTAGCCCCCAAACATCTCCAATGCCCAGGTGAGAACTGCCCTCACTAAGGCAAAAACACAGCATCCATGGGACCGGATGGTGTCCCTGGCTGTGTGCTTCATGAACTCAACGAGGAATTAAACCCACAGTTAGGACAGCTGTTTAATCTTAGCCTCACCTCAGGATACATCAAGGGAGTGGCGACTGTGGTCCCACTTCATAAGGCGGTGCCTCCACAGACCCTGGAAATTACCGCCCATTAGCTTGACAAGCCTTATCTGCAAAGCCATGGAGAGGATCATAATGGAACTCATAAATAAAGACATAGGGAACTTGCAGACTTTGGATCCAACCCAGTTTGGCTTTGTCAAAGGCAGATCCTGCCTCTTAAACTTGGTTGACTTTTTGAGACAGTCACCAAGGCCATTGATGAGGGAAAGGCAGTCCATACAGCCTACCTCGACCTGGCAAAGGCCTTGACACAATACCCCACTCAGGTATCATCGAAAAACTCATCAGCTTGAATGTAAACCCATACATCACAAGATGGGTTGCAAACTGGCTAAGCGACAGAACCCACAGGGTCAGAGTTGCTGGAGCCATGTCAGACTCAAAGCCTGTCACAAGTGGTGTCCCACAGGGCTCAGTCCTGGGTCCACTCTTGTTCGGCATCTACTTTTCTGAAGTACAAGCAAACACAGGAGGGTTATGGCTGACAAAGTTTGCAGATGACTGCAAACTGGGCCATAGTCGAAACACATCTGACACAGATATCCTCCAGAAGGGCCTCACAGAAACGGATAACTGGTGCCAGAGCCATGGCCTGAAGTTAAACGCCAAAAATGCATAGTCATACCCTTGGGAAAACAAGGTTACCCTAGCTACCATATAGGTGACAATCCACTGAGCACAGAAAAAGTCATCAGGGATCTGGGGACCCAAGTTGACAGTAGTCTTCGTTTGACACTCATGTTGCTAAAGTAGTTAGGAAAACCTTCTATATCACCCACCTGATCATGAAGGATTCACATCTAGATCAAGGGAGGTCATCGCCCCTGTACTCATCACTCATTAGACCTATGATTGAGTACAATGCCCGTTCGAATGTATCTGACCAGACACCTGATGCAGCTTGAAAGGCCCCAAAAGTTCCTCACCAAAAGGATAAAGGGTCTCAAAAATATGTCTTATGCTGCCCGACTGAAAGAACTCCAGCTTTATTCAGTCTCATACCGCTTGCTCAGAGGTGACCTGTGCCTGACATATAAGGCCATGTCAAACCCAGATTTGATGAATATGCTTCACCTCAAAAAATCTAGATCCCTCAGAACCACAAGGGCGGGAGACTTAAACCTTGACACGGTTATAAATAGAACGTGCTGGAGGGACAGATTCATCACCCAGAGACTCCCTATGCTGTGGAACAAAATCCCGGTACATGTGAGGCAGAGCACCTCGCTGGCCTTGTTCAAGAGGAATCTTGACCAATGGATGGGAGATCGCAGATATACCCCAGGGATTACTTCGGTGTCACTGCTTGACAGAGGCACAGAAAAATGATAGGCATAGTTTTTATTCAAACTAAAGGGGTGGCGAAAGCCACATAACTATGGGCTAGGCTTATAAATGCCCTTGGGCAGATAGCCTAGTATGAACCTATGAACCTATGAACCTATAAAGGACAGCCAATTAGTCATGGAGACTAAGACATCTGAGGTGTGTCCTATTCAGTAAGGAATCTCTGGGGTCTGTCTAAATGAGAAATAAGTTGTGTAAAGTATGTACAAAATGGGACATTAAGATCAATAAGGTGGTGCATAAGAGCAGAGTGCAGTGGAAGACATACTATATTAAATTCTGGATGAGATGCTACTGGTTATTAGTTGGATAACACAAAAGGATTTGCTAGTTACAGTGGGGACATGGTGATCAGAGGATAGACAGCTGAGTGCCTATAGCTCTGATGACAGTGTAAGTCTTACGGATGTATCATCTATGTGGTTTGATGAGGATGATGATTTATATATTTTACAAAAGAGGACTATACAGAATTTTTTGCATTTAATTTGAAGCCATTGACATTTCGGCAATTGTTTGCATTGTCCAGTCAAACCTGGAGTACCTTCATGTCAGTGGGTGTTCAAGTTGAAGTCTATTTAGATGTTTTTCTCTCAAGTGCAATTATAATCAAATTAGGTTATAAAACAAAATAGGAAATGAAGTATATAATGGGTAATACACAATACAGAAAATGAGAGGACCATCAGATAATTTTGGGATAATGATACAAGTTAAACATAAAAATAATATAATATGATTATGATGTTCTCATGTATAATGGTACAAATGTTGACAGAGAATCCTTGATCCAAATCAAGTAACTTACATCTCACCAAATAACACAACGGCTTTAACATGGCTCTTACAAGTTGGTGGGGGGTGGGCTAGGTGTCTCACACTACCACATCACTCAGCAAAATATATATCAACCAGTTGTGGTGACAAATCACATGTTTACTTTTGTACCATTCAAGTGCTACCATTTTAAAGAACTTTCTAATGCCAAACCTAGGCCTGCAATAGTTACATGAGTCTGACTCTAAGGTAGGAGGCTTTAAAGCTAAAGTCAAGATATCTCCAGCTTAGCCCTTGGAACTTCCAGAAGTTCCAAAGGGCAGAATGAAGGGGCTTACCCAAACAATATGGAAGCAAACGTTCCTACATGTAAAGGGGCCTGGATCATGCAGAACTAAGAAATTAGAAACAAGATTTTTAAGATAATACATAATCCCAGTGGAGATTCTGCAGGACATGGGTGATTTAATGGTAACTAAAAGTACCTGTAAGTACCCATGCTGCAGTTTTTGGAAACTGCTGCTAGCAATCACGCTGGTATTCTGACAACTCCTACTGGTATAGGGTGTTGCAAGAATCAAGCTGATAGTACATCAGAACCTTAATAACTACTGTGATGTCATCTAGGGAAAGGAAGTGTTTGATGTCAGTGATATTCTGAAGATGGAAATAGAAAGAATTCACAACAGTTGACACCTAGGTGTCACTATAGTATTGAAAATTACACAAAGATTTCTGGCATTTCACATAATAGACAGCCTATCACCACTGTAAAGTACAATGGGGATCAAAGGATGGACAGTCAGAGTCACTCAGGGTGACAAGAATGGTCATGGCAATGAATTTGACTGTTGTCTAGTTCTGAATGCATTGCCAGTCCTCTACTAATGTATCTACAGCACACAACATTTCCTGAGGCAAAGAGGTACAGTTGCATATTATCTGCATTAGTAATGGTGAAAGGGTCTCTATCTCTCTAATTTCTTGTTTTTTTCCATGTTGGTACAACCTTAGACTTTGTTACTTTAACTAATGAGGTCAAGGGGTTCAGGGACCACAGCCGTCTTCCTGTTGGAAAAAGTTGATAGATCATAACATATGATCTTTAACAGGTAATGGGCCAGATTTACGAAAGCTTGCACTGAGTTGTAGAGTAGTGTAAGACGTCCAACAGGCAATATGTCTGCCGTGCGATCCAGGAACAGCCGGCAGGGGAGTGCACGAGAGCTGCTAAAGCTACTCTTGCACGGACAGCGTCATGGTATGCAAATTACCTAATTTGCTGGTGAAAGCTATGCAAATGAGGTAAATTTGCGATCCAGGAAAACACTAACCTGTCCGTGGAAGATTAATGTTATCTGCAGAAATGTACTCTGTTGGTAACGGAGTACCATTCTGCAAATAGCTAAAGGGAGCTATGACACCTCCAAATAAAGGATGCATACAGTTGAGGAAGCATGCCAATGGCCAAATATAAGGCCATTGGCATTTATAAATGTTTAAAAATATAAAAATCTAACCCCCGATCTCCGATATTTAAGCATAGAGCAGCACTGCGCAAACGTGCGGCGCTTATAAAAACAAGAAAATAATAAAAAAAAAAACAAAAATAGGCATTTTCACTAAAAAGCTTATTCTGCCATGCAGGTGAAAGGCAGGCTGAAGACCACATGGCCACTGAGTAATGGTTGCTAAGGGGGGGAAGCTCAGTGTCAGAGATGAAACTATGCATTAGTAGGCAATCCTATGCAAATGAGGATAAGGATAGTGAATCCCAATTTTCCCCAGCATGTGAGTCATGTCCCAAGAGTGTAAGAGTAGGAGTAGGTGAGTAGTATAGTAGAATATAGGTGACATCATGAGGGGGGGTGTCAGACAGGCTGTAAGCTAATTGGAGAACAGTAGCTTATGTTTGCTTTGAGTTGCTCAGGATTGCAAGAGGCATGCCTACAGTTGTCCTATTTGAAAACCTCAAACCAAAGATGCACAATGTTAAAAGATAGGAAACTCCCTGCAAACATGCACACAACACTTCCCCCCGGGTGGAAACAGAAAGGCAAAAGGAAGGAAAAGAAGTAGTAGGAAGTTAACCAAGAAGAACTAGCAGAGCTGCCAGTGAAATATATCAGAATCAGCCAATTACACAGGCAGCAGACTAGTCCATCCCAGCCCAGCACTTTAAACTCTGCAAACAGCATTCCCCCTGTTTTTTTCCAAAGAACTCTGCAACACTGCAGTATACAAAGAGGGAAAGCTTAAAAAGCTTAAGTCAGACAAAATGTTAGGGGCTGCTCTTGCTATCATAAACCAACATGTGCAAGGTGTTGAGGATGGTGATGTTGTGAATGCTGCTGAGCAACCTATAGTGAGGAGATGGAGAAGATTGTACAGACCCAGGGTAACCTACCAGGGGCTACATGAGCTGGAGATAGTGGAGCACTATACGGTGGACAGAGACCTCCTACAGCAAATTGTTGAGCTGTGCTGGCCACGCCTCACACACAGAACCAACAGAGAGGAACCCATCCCAGTGGATACCAAGATATGTGTTGGCATAAGAATACTAGCTACAGATACCTTTCAAAGACCAACTGGTGATATGATGGGGATTTCACAGGCATCAGCATCCAGGGTACTCCACCAGTTCCTGGATGCCATGTCAGCACATGTCGGTGACCACGTATATTTCCCCAATTCCCGTGAGGCATTGGCCAGAAATATGCATCTTTTCCACCAAATAGCAGAATACCCAGAGGTAGTGGGTGCAATAGACTGCACGCATATATGCATCAAAGCACCACCTGGTGAGCAGGGTAGGGTGTACATCAACCGCAAGAGCTTCCCCTCCATCAACTGCCAGGTTGTGTGCGATTCCCAGGGCATAATAATGAATGTGTGTGCTGGCTGCCCTGGAAGCTATCACGATTCCCACATCTGGCATATGATGCAGCTGTACCAGAGATTTGCCAATGGGGACATCCCTGATGGTCACCTAGTGGGGGATGCTGGATACACACTGGAGCCATAGCTGATGACACCCATCAGAAATGCACACACACCTGAACAAGAACTCCATAATGAGGCACACGCACAAACAAGAAACATAATTGAGCATGTGTTTGGGATGCTCAAATCATGGTTCCGGAGCCTGGACACATCAGGTGGAGCCTTGCAATACTCACCAACTACATGTACCCAAATTGTTATGGTATGTGCCATGTTACACAATATGATCCTGTGGAAACAGCTGCAGCAGAAATAGCATGGGTCAGGGCCAAACAGCCCTCCACCATTGCCAAGGCCTGCACAGGCACAGCGTGACTTGGAGGAGAAACAACCTGAGCCTGCCCCAATAGGCAGAAGGAGGCATGCCCAGTATGCCCTGGCCTTGGCAAGGAGGCAACTCATAGCATATACACTGACTCAGTAGGAACCCTGGAAATGACACCTCTCTCTGACTCACACATGCAGTAAAAGGGATGCCTAACTTGACACTACCTGTTTTCAAACATGTATAGGGAGTGTACTATGTGCATCCAACATAGGCAGCCCTGCAGCACCACCTGAGGCATGAGTGCCCTATTTTAAGCAACATAAAGCACTGCTAAGCACATTTTACCACTATTGAGAATATTTAAATACAATTGGGTATAGCTGCGCACCACGCTAACCAGCACAACGTTGGGCAATGTTGGGTAAAGTCGGGTAAACACACTCACACCTGCTTTACTGTTCCTTAACCAGTCAGGTCTGCACAGCAGGAAAATAAAAAGTATATATAGTCACAGCACTGAACCACTAAGCCATGACAGCATTTCACTGGCACAGACGAAACTTAAGTCACTCACACATTCCAGTTGGGGGGGGGGGGTCACATACCTAACAGTCACAGCCAGAAGGACAATTGTAGACAAATGCAAGTACAAACAAATGCTGTATCATGCCCTCTGAAGAGGCATATGAGTAAACTCCCCCAGGCCTATGCAGACAGATAACAGCAGGCCAGGCAGTGTGATGTGGGTTGAGTAGGCTATGAAGTCACAAACTAATATGCGTGTAATTGGAAGCTAAGGTCTGTAGTACAGCGGTATGCCTCAAGCCAGTATGATAGGCAACAGTACAGACTGAAATGGAGTACCTGACATAGCACTGCAGGCCTAGCAAATGTGTATAAGTGTCAGGTGTACCCCTCATCCTATGTACACCCACAGTAACAATCAGGTGTGCCCCCCTGGGTAGAAATGTACAAATAATAGCTGCCCCCCCCTGTATGTAGAAATGTTGATAAGTCTATGTAAATTGACTTATGAAAGCCCTGCAGGCACAGCGTGCTTCCTGTCGATGTACAACACAAAGATGCAAAGATGAGCCCTGAAGTAAAAACCAACTTGAATTTATATATATATATATATATATATATATATATGCCAATAGTGGGCATGCTCACACACTTAAACAAATTTAGCAAATGTCAGTCAACAACATACTGAAAGGTCATACTGGGAATGCTCACACACTTAAACAAAGCAAATGTCAGTCAACAACATACTGAAAGGTCATACTGGGCATGCTCACACACTTAAACAAACGAAGCAAATTTCAGTCAACAACATACTGAAAGGTCATACTGAGCATGCTCACACACTTAGGCCATGTCTGAGTACAGCAGTGGGCCACACATATCTGGCAGTTGCAATTCTTACTCCAGACACATGTTACTATTCACCAATCCTGCCTTGCACACACAGTGATATGAAAAGAGACCCATATTATATATTGGACCCCTGTCATAATCAAACTATGTAATACAAGTACTTAAGTTGTTCAAAGAAAGTGAAAATCCAAAGAAGATCAATAAATCTCTGATCAGTATCATCAAGAAACAATGAGCACTCCTAACATTATCCAAGCCATGTTCTGGCAAAAATATTGCCAAAGAGTCCATAGAGAACCATGAAGCTTTCTTTAGCTATGTCATAAATATCAGTGTAAACTCATATATGTTATGAGTCAGTGCAAAGTGTAAATGAATACATGTACATGACTGACATTGCCAACATCTTGTCAGACAGGTTCATACATATTTACCTCCCCCCCCGTCTCACTGACAAAAGGGCCCATTACCATACCTGGAGATTGTGAAAAAGCCAGAAATCACATATACAATGGTTAAACAGCTCTATCCAAACCTAAAAACATGGTGTCTATGGGATGACATGGTGTCCCTGGCTGTGTCATATGTGAACTCCAAAACAAACAGACCCTGCACCTGAAGAGTCTGTTGAGACTCACCCTCCGTACAGGATATGAAACTGTTGAATGGGTTACAGCAACATTTGGCACACTCCACAAGTGTTGGTGCACAACAGACCATGGGAACTATTGTCTTATAAGCCTAATAAGCCTGATCTGCAAAGCCATGGAGTCCATCATCATGGAACTCATAAAAAGAGCTATTGGGAGCCTATCAACACCCAACCCTACCCATTTTGGTTTGGTCAGGGGCAGATAATGGTCCCTAAACCTGCTAGATAGTTTTCAAAGCAGTCACCTAGGACATACATCAATGAAATGAGCTCCACGTGGCCTACATAGACCTTGAAAAGTCCTTTTCCAACATCCCACACACATGTCGTATCCACAAAATCAACAACCTGTGCATAAACACGTATGTCATCTGATGGATTGCCAAATGGGGCACAGATAGATCCCACAAGATAAGCATTGTGGTCTCCTTGTTGGACTGTAAGCTGGTAACAACTGCTGTCCCCCATGGCTCAGTCCTGGGACCCCTTCTGTCTGGTGTATACTTTTCAGAAATACAGTCAAACACACGAGGGCTATGGTTAGCAATGTTTGTGGATGACTGCAAAAAGGTTGTCATAATCGATGTTTGGGACAACAGAGACATCCTTAAAAAGGGTCTCAGTCAGACAGATGTGGTGTCAAAGTTATGGCCTCGAGCTACAGTCATACAAATACCACATAGGTGCCAACACCCTAAATATGGAGGTAATAATAAGGGATCTATGGACACATGTGGATAGTCATCTCTACTTCCAGAAAGACATTCACGAAGTGGTTAGAAAATCATGCTATGTGTTCTCACAAATTGCCAAGGTCTTTGCATGTAGATCAAAGGAGGTTCCCTCTACTCATCAGTCATCAGATCCATCAGAGAGTATCACAGCACACTTGCGATGAATCTGACTAGGCACCTTCAGCAGCTGGAAAGACCACTAAAGTACTTCAACAAGAAGATTACTGGCCTCAAACAGTTGCCCCATGCAACATGACTGAAGTTAAATCAATCTGTACTCTGTTGCGTACTGTCTACTCAGGCGATCTCTGCCCAACAGACAGGTCCATGTCCAATGCAGAACTGATGTACATGCTCTATCTGAAGTAAACCCAAGCTCACTGTGCCACATGCTCTAGGGATATCATCATCACAACAATAAATAAAACAAGTTGGAGGGATACATTACCAACTCACATACTTCCCTTGCTTTGGAACAGGCTCCCAACCTACATTAAGCTGAGTCCCTCACTGACACTCTTCCAGAGGAGCCTTGATGAGTGTATGTGAAACTGAACAGTCACACAGTGGATCACTTCATCAGCTCTACTACACAGAGGCCTAGGGAACTAACCCCATGTGTGGTGATAGCTGCACACTCTGGCCATACTAATATATGCCTTCAGGCAGATAGCCTATTACCTACCTATGTACCTATATATATATATATATATATATATATATATATATATATATATATATATATATATAGGGGGAACACAGTAAAATAAGCTAAAGATGGATGGGCAGAGATGTGTGTAAGAGGGTGACCATGACAGGGAGCCATCCAGGACTGTCCCACCCAGCACACATCCCAATGGCACAAAAGACATGAGGTGCACATCTCATCCACTGTACATAATTGCCACCAGTATCTGTAAGCATTACAGTGTATGTGGTGCATGTGCCTGCTGTACAACATGACTGTACAATGAAGTACACATCTACCATCTGTATACATGTACCTGTCACATAGGTTCATAGGTATGTAGTAGACTATCTTCACGAAGGCATATATTAGCCTAGGCAAGTTGTACAGCTTTCACCACCCCATTGGGTAGTCTCCTAAGCCCTAGTTCTAATAGTTAGTACCCTAAGCCCCTTTCTAGTGGGGCTGCTGATGTGATGCCTGGTGTGAATTGTCTGTTTCCCATCCACTCATCAAGGTTCCTATTGAAGAGTGTCAGTGAGGGGCTCTGTCTGATGTACATTGGGAATCTGTTCCACAGTAAGGCAAGTGTCTGGGATGGTACTCTATCCCACCAGCATGTTGCATTCATTGTTGTGATGAGGTTCATATCCCTGGAGTGTGTAGTGTGACTCAATTTTGTTATCCATAGATGGAGCATGTTCAACAGTTATGTGTTGGACATGGCTCTGTATGTTAGGCAGAGTGTGCCTCTGAGTAGGTGATACACAATGGAGAACAGAGTTAGTTTTACCAGTTGTGTTGCATAACACAACTGTTTGAGGCCATGTTGAAAAAACTGCTCGAAACCACCACGATATAATCCAAGTAGCATTTATTGTAGAAATAGAACAGGAACGAGCGCTTTCACACAAACAAGTTGTGCTTCATCAGGTTACAATCATATAAAGAATCTAATCACTTTTATATAAACCCTTTTGTCATAATTAACAAACTAATCAAACTAATTGAAATCAATTAGCAAACTGTAGGCTCGTTATTGATGGTGAACAATCAAGTTGGATAAAAAGTAACAAAACTATTTTAAACCATCTAGCATTATATTAAAATCAACATATAAAAACTATTCAACATTTCATTCTAAAACACAACGTTTGGACCTTTAGCTTTCTATAAAATATCATGTTAATTGATAAAGTGCATAGAGTTGCTCAAATAGCGGCATCCCGCCTCTGTAAATTAATTCAGGAAACCATACCCATATTTGGAAAGGAAAGCAATGTGAGATGTAACTTTACTAAAATGTCTGGTTAACAATCCTAGTTTATTTCAAAAGGATAAGTTCCCATCATATATTATTATTTTCCAATATACGGATGTTCATTACCAAGATATTTAATCAGTTAACATTTGCGTAGTCTCAAGGATAACTATAGGAAGACTGCTTCATTCTTACATGTAGATATATTAGTTCAAAATATTCTACAGACAATATTCATTATTGGAATAAGCCTGTCATTACATAAGGTTTGAGGCCAGTAATCCTCTTGGTGAGGTACCTCTGTGGTCTCTCCAGCTGCTGGATATGCTGAGTCGAGTACATCCAAAATAGTGCATTGCACTCAATGATGGGTCTGATGACTTAAGAGTAGAGGACCACCAATACCTCTTTTGATCCTGATGCAAACCCTTTGTTGAATTGGTGGGCCACATAGGATTTCCTAATCACTTTGGCAACATGGTTGTCAAAGGAAAGATGACTATCTACATGTGTCCCCAGATCCCTTATTACCTTGTCAGTTTTTAGGGGGTAACACATATGTAGTAGTTTGTGGGTACTTTGTTTTCCCCAAAGGGGATTACTATGCATTCTTTCACATTGAGCTTGAGGCCATGATTCTGACACCACACATCTGTCTTATAGAGTCCCTTCTCAAGAATATTTGTGTCATCCGGGGAATCTGTTATGGCAAACACTTTACAGTTCCCAGCAAAATTAGTCAACCACAACCCTCCTGTGTTGGCATGTACGTTTGAGAAGTCTATACCAAACAGGAGGGACCCCAGGACTGAACTCTGGTGGACACCAGTTGTTGCCAGTGTAGAGTCTGACATGTAGCCAGCAACTTTTAATTTGTGGGATCTATCTGTGAGCCAGTTTGCAATCCATCTTGTGATGTATGGATTCATGCCCAGGTTGGTGAGTTCATCTATGATACCTGACTGGGGAATGGTGTCAAAGGCCTTAGCGAGGTATAGGTAGGCTGTGTGGAGCTCCTTTCAATCAACTGTAGGCTGGGTAACTATCTCAAAGAAATCCACCCAGTTCAGGAGGTGTGATCTGCATTTGACGAAGCCAAACTGGGTGTGCTCAACTGTGTGAAGGTTCCCAATGTCTTTATTGTTGACTTCCATTATGATTGGCTCCATTGCCTTGCAGATCAGACTTGTCAGGCTCATAGAGCATGAATGCCAAGGGTTTTTTGTGGCTCCACCCCTGTGGAGTGGGAAGAATGTTGCTCTGCAACATTCTATGGGTACAAATCCTGTAGAGAGGATGCAGAGAGAGGTGTAGGTATCCTTGATGAATATGGATATATCCCCACCCTATGTGTTATGATCCAGGTTCTGATACTGGAAGGTATGGAATGAGTAGTATCCTGGTAGTGCTGGTGTGCTCTCTGGAGCCTTGAACTAGGTTTCTGTTACTGCACAGATATCAATATTCTCCATATTGAGAAGTGCCTCGAGTGTGTGCATTTGGAGGCTGCGACTTCTGGCAATGAGTAGCATTTAGCTCACTTTGTGGTTATTTCTGTTAGTTACAGGGTTTGGTTTGTCCTGAGTGACCGGTGTTCCACACCTGAAGTCAACGCCTCATTGGTCTGATCCAACCATAAGCTAATTACCCTACATATCCACATTCTGCCCCCACCCCCCATTAAGGAAACCATGTTAACAAATTTCTCCAAAGCCAACTTCATGCTTCTTAAGACAGAAGTGGTGAACTTCATGACTCCCATGCAGATGGACAATACAGTTACGACTACTGAATCCTACACAATTGCACTTTATAAGCACTTACATGAGTGCATGGATCGTGCTATGCCAAACAGAACCAAGACACTATCCTCCAAGAAAAAGAAGCCAATCTAGTGGTCCCCTGCCATAAACAAACTGTACAACAGAAGGAAGAAACTGTTGCAAAAGAGGGTAAAATCCCATGAGTGGAGGAGCTCCCTGGTCAGCCTCAGTAAGAAGCTGCGATCCCTGATAAAACCCTCCAAAGCTAGTTACGAAAACAAAATCGCCACTGATTCTAAAGACAACCACAAAGCATTCTATATCTATGTCAAGCATCTCAATGGCAACACTCAGATCTGCTCTGAGTTACAGCACAATGGCACTAAATATACAGACCCAACTGATATGCCAGCATCCTGGCAGATAGGTTCAGTGCTAACTTTACCCCCCTCTCACCCATGAAAGAGCCCATCTCTATACCTGAAGAATGCAAAGTTCCTGTCATCACGGCTGCACATGTAAAAACCACACTCTCCAAAGCCAGGAACACAGCATCCATGGGACCAGACAACATCCCAGGCTGCATTCTACATGAACTACAGAACGAACTGACACCACACCTAAGTACCATGTTCAATAATAGCCTCACCTCAGGCTTTGTGCCTGCTGAATGGTGCACAGTGACGGTTATCCCACTACACAAGGGGGGGAGCCACCATGGACCACAGGAACTAGCGCCCCATTAGCCTGATGATTTTGGTCTGCAAGGCCATGGAACGTATCATCATGAAACTTATAAACAAAGACATTGGTAATCTCCAAACTCTGGACCCCAACCAGTTCGGGTTTGTAAAAGGCAGATCATGTCTCCTAAACCTGATAGACTTCTTTGAAGCAGTCACCAAAGCTGTAGACAAGGGTAAGGTGGTTCACATAGCCTATCTAGATCTTGTCAAGGCTTTCGACACCATCCCCCACTCTGGAATTATAGATAAACTCACTAAACTAGGTATAAATCACTGTGTTACAAGATGGGTTGCCAACTGGCTCACTGACAGAACCCACACTGTGAAAGTAGCAGACTCCAAATCCGACTTCAGACCAGTGACAAGTGGAGTACCACAGGGTTCAGTCCTGTGGCCTGTTCTGTTTGGTATCTACTTCCCTGAAGTACAGGCTAACACAGAAGGTCTTTGGCTAATGAAGTTCACAGATGACTGCAAACTAGGAGCCATAATCAAAACTACTAACGATGTGGACATCCTACAAAAGGGCCTCACTGAGACAGATGCCTGGTGTCAAAGACATGGCCTCAAGCTCAATGCCAAAAAGTGCATTATCACCCCCTTTGGTAAAAACTCTGTACCCGTGAAGTACAACATAGATGGTAGTATACTTAACACCAAAAGTGTGATAAGAGACCTTGGGACACAGGTGGACAGTAGTCTCTCCTTTGATAATCACATCGCCACAGTAGTCAGGAAATACTTCTATGTGTTACACCTCATCACAAAAGATTTCTCATGCAGAAACAAAGAGGCCATTGTTCCCTTCTACTCATCACCCTTTTGGTATGTACCTCACAAGACATCTACAACTGGAAAGGCCACAGAAATACCTCACAATGAGGATTACTGGCCTCAAACACATGCCCTACACAGACCGTCTCAAAAAACTCCAGCTTTACTCTGTCACATATCGCCTACTCAGAGGTGATCTCTGCCTAACATACAAAGCTATGTCAAACCCAGAGCTGTTGGACATGCTCCACTTAAAGAAATCCCAATCCCTCTGAGCTACACACTCTAGGGACCTAAACCTTGTCACCACAATAAACAGAACATGCCGGAGGGATAGATTCCTGTCCCAGACTTCCCATACTCCAGAATAAACTACCTATCTATATCAAACAAAGCTCCTCATTAGCACTTTTCAATAAAAATCTTGATGATTGGATTGGAAATAGGAAATTCACCCCGGGGATCACTTCTGTGTCTCTACTCGACAGTGGCACAGGAAAATAAATTTCCTGGGTGGCAAAAGCCAGGGTACCTTTTTGGCTGGGCTTTTATAGGCCCCAGGGCCAGTAGCCTAGTACCTACCTATGAACCTATGAACCTATTAATCTTTGAGCCTTGCCTAAAAAAGGTAATATGGGGACAGCAAGAGCCTTGGCCAGTATTCAGTAGCATAGGGGTGACAGGTGTAAACCATCTGTAGTGAAGCAATGAGGCTTGTCTATCATGTCATCACAGGCAGACAGAGTCTGTATCCCCTTTGAATGACACCAGAAGCTCAGCCAATTGTTGAAGTTTATCATCTTTCTGTTATATTGCAGGATCATGTAGGTGAAGGTAAGATGCTACTCAAGGTCAGGGTCATACCAGCCTGGGCTACATGATCATAGAGCTACTATATATCTCTTGTCATGTTGTCCTGGGAGATATGTCTCAGATCATTCACACTGACATGTACAAAGAACACGTCATATATGTACCTGTTCTGGAGTGATGTAAGTGCTTGTGTTATGTGACGGATCATAACACCTGACAGACAACTGACAGTAACCTTCCCCTTGTCCATCCGAGTGAGTGGAACATCTGTGTGCCTGACTATGAAGTCACCTATTACTAGTGTGTTGGGTATGTTGTTTTGCCTTAGGGCCTGTTGTGAGGCACACTGCTTTGGTGTATTATGTGTTTACTGGCGTGTGCTTGGAGGTGCATGTTGCTTGCTTGTCTGCTTAGGAGGACACTCTCTCTTTTTCAGATTAATATTTGTATTCTCTGAGTATGGTAATGTGCATTTATGTGTGTGTTTTACTGGTGCTTATACTGTAGGTCTGTGTGAGACTGTTGGTGTTGTGGTTGTATGACTCTACTCCTCTTGACTGTAATGTCCAGTATTGGGTTGACAGAGCTTAGCCACTGGTTTGACCCTGTGTGTGCCAGCATGTGGTGCATCAACCCATATATGATATGGTCATGGCCTATGCATATAATACACTCACAATACACCTAGTATGATAAGCCTCCTGAGGTTAGCAAATGTGAAAAAACCTTTGGGCAAACTGTTAGCAAGGAATGTCTGTATTGCACCCTGTAACTCCATATTGCTTGCTGAAATGTAAATACATACTTAGTTTGGATTAAGAACCCTGCACTTGCCAACTGTGTGTGTGTGTGTGTGTGTGTGTGTGTGTGTGTGTGTGTGTGTGTGTGTGTGTGTGTGTGTGTGTGTGTGTGTGTGTGTGTGTGTGTCTGTCTCTCCTTGGGAAGAGAGCAACCTTTTTGGAGACTACTCACACCCCTTAAAAGTGGTATACTCATCTTTGTCAAGTCTGACGATGTTACCATCCTACACATATACCTTTGGAAAGGTGAAATCCCAGTAATGTGTACAGTGTGTTGTGTAAATGTGTACTGCTGTAATATCATAATGTAATTAGATAGGGGTTTGAATCCTGCACTTCCCATCTGTGTGTGTGTCTCCCTGGGGAGGAGCAACCTTTTTGGAGAATACTCACACCCCTTAAAAGTGGTATACTCATCTTTGTCAAGTCTGATGATGTCACCATCCTACAAATATACCTGTGGAAAAAAGAAATCCCAGTAATGTGTATAGCGTGTTGTGTAAATGCGTACTGCTGTAGTATCATAATGTCGTTAGGTAGGAGTTTGAATCCTGCACTTACTGCATGTGTGTGCCTCCCTGCGAAGGTGCAACCTTTTTGGAGAATACTCACACCCCTTAAAAGTGGTATACTCATCTTTGTCAAGTCTGATGATGTTACCATCCTACAAATATTCCTATTGAAAGGTGAAATATCAGTAATGTATATAGTGCATTGTGTAAATGCATACTGCTGTCGTATCATAATGTACTTAGGAAGGAGTTTGAATCTCGCCCTTGCTGACTGTGTGTGTGTTCCAGGAGTGTGTGACGCCGATGGGGAGTGGGTTTTGATTTTTCTAGTGTATGACATATCACAATGACAACTGCATGTTCATTACACATGTAAGGTAGCTGCGGGGCAAAGCCATATACATACATGTGACCTCAATTATTTCATAGGTGGGTACTCTGTTTTCTCCATGAACACATCTGTTATCTTTGCCAGAGCGTGCTGGCACTTTCCAGACCTTAGGTCACTTCTGTATGCTAGTGACAAGCTTAGCCACTGCAGTGATCCCTGGGCTACATCTTCTGTTTCACATCCACTCATCATGGTTTCTATTGAAGAGTGTGAATGAGGGTTTATGCTTGAGGTATATTTGAATCCTGTTCCAAAGTAAGCAAAGTCTGGCAAAGATGACTAGTCATTATAGGAGTGCAACAACCTCTGTTGATCTGCATGCAAACCCTTTATTGCTTATGTGCTCCACAGAGGGATTTTCAAAACCCTTTGGTAATGTGATTATCAAAGGAGAGATGACTAAACACATGGCTCTATGTATACATTAGTACCTGTTCCACATTTTGGGGGCTACTACCTATGTAGTACTCTGGGGATACTTTGTTTTCTAAAAGTGGATAACTATGCTTTCTTTGGCTTATAGCTTTACAGCATGAGTTTGACACCAGGTATCTGTCTCTATGATACCCTTTTGGAGGATGTGTGTGTCATCTGGAGAATAAAGTATAGCCCACAGTATGCATTTTCATCAGACGTGGGCAGACATATCCCTGTGTATTTGCTTGTACCTAAGAAAGCTATATGTCAAACAAGAGTGGTCCCAGGACTGAGTGCAGGTGAATACCACTTGTTACTGGCATAGAATTGTACATAGAGGCTGAAAATGTTACTGTGTGTCCTACATCTGTGTGTCAGTTGTCAATCCATCATCTAACAATCGTTTATGGTCAGTCTGCTGAGGTTATGTATAATACCAGAATGTGGAATGGGTATTAATTGCTGGTGAGCTATAGCTTGGCTGTGTGGCCTCCCCACCCTCACCTATAGCTTTGTTAACTGGCTTGAAGTCTACTAGGTGTAGGAGCCATGATCTGGCCGTTAGAGAACCTAAGTGGGTATGGTGCAGTGTTTGCAGGTTCATAATGTATCTGTTAATGAGTTCTATAATGCTGTGCTCCATAGCCTTCCCGATAACATTTGTCTGGCTTATAGGGTGAGAGTTTCCAGGATCTGTTGTAGTTCTACCCTTAATTAATTTATGTTAACATTTGCACTGGGTGTGACGAGGGTGGACAGGTTTAGGAATAAATATATTAGAGGGTCAGCTCAGGTTTGAAGGCTTGCAGACCAAGCCAGATAGGCAGGATTAAGTTGGTTTGTACATGTGCTGAGGAGGGATGCAGAGTATATTGTGAAATAGATGCCAAGGATGAAGCCGCCAGGTAACAGGAAAAGAGGAATGCCTAAGATGAGGTTTATGGCTGTGGTGAGAGAGGACATGCAGGTGGATGGTGTGACAGCACAAGATGCAGAGGGCAGGAAGAAATGGAAACAGATGATCTAATGGGAGCATCCGAAAGGAAAAGAAGAAGATGTAGCTCAACCCTTGTGGACTGTGAACACCATTATCGTGTGTCATTCCACAAGTATGTAACCTGTATAGAGGCTGCATCTGGATTGAGTGTTTGGGTGAGTGGTGACTTCATATGTGAGCTTGGGACACTGTCCTGTACCATTGCCACTGTGCTTTGGACTTTCGTAAAAAAATGTTTTAACTAGAGTGTCTGTGAATCATCAGATTTTATTATTAAGGCTGTCCCATATATGTTGCTTCAACTCTGCTTCATCTTCGTTGTAACCGCCAGCATACACCATAAGTCTCCGTGAAGGAGACGAAAGCGCTAAATCTGATGGTCCGTTGTCCTTGTGGTTTTTGTTTTTCGCATTAAAGTATAAAATTATTAATTTAAACACTCTCCGCCTCTTTATGGTGTATGCTGGCGGTTACAACGAAGATGAAGCAGAGTTGAAGCAACATATATGGGACAGCCTTAATAGTGCCGGAACGTATTTCCTTTGGTGAATTCATTTTTTCCTGGTTACCAGTCATCAGATTTTACATTCTTCAGGTTTGGAAATGTGGTCCTTGTGTAACGACAGGGTGGTGAAATCCGCATTCAAACTGTCTGACAAGAAATTGGTAATGTCAGTCAGATAAGTGTACTTTGTGACCATTTACATTAACTGTGACCTGATCTGAGATTTCCCCTGTAGATTATACACAACACTAAAGAAAGCTTTAGTGTTGTCTTTGGAATCCTTGCCATTTTGTATTTTGAAGCTTGCCTTGTATGTTTATTGAGGGATTGTATTTTCCCAATGATACTGACCAGAGAGGTTATCACTTCTTGGTATGTAACTCTTTTTTGGTACAACTTTACACCTTCTATTATGTATTTAGTTTATGGCAGGGGTCCATGAGACTAATGCACTTTTACTGTATAAGTGAGAATTTCTTGTGTTTGTGATAGCACGGTCCATGCAACCCTATAGTGAACAGTGTGCATTACTAAAGGATTATGTAGCTGGGACAGTGTTAACCTTAGTAATGCAAACCAATAACAGTTACCAACAACAGCATAATCCACAGCACAGTGTCAACCCGTGTCATACACACACACATGCGTACTCAAGTTCCAAAATGTGTGTAGTACAATGCATACCGGCCACCAATAGAAGCTATGGAGTGTTAACACTGGCCAATACAGGGCATGTCACCCTGCCCATGTGTCCAATATGCATGTACATGCAGACAGTGCACCTCCACCATGTTCACAAATGGACACCTGCAAACATGTGTTGCACACACCCCACACTTACTGTCTACTGTATAATGCATGCTGACACAACTACACACTTCAGCCAAGTGGCACATGGGCAAACAAAACACAACTGGAATAAACACTGGTGAAAACAATACAGCATTGCTAATTACAGCTTTAATGCATCATGCCTGCTCAGCTACACTTTCAAACATATCGTTACACTTTACTGCTGACAACATGCTACACATCCAACCATTGCTATACTTTATTAAAGTCACCCTGTGCATCAGCACCATGTTAGCCTGTTACTGCATCAATGTTACAGATGACAGGAGGTGGCACAGGTTTCATCATATGCACAGGGTGTGTTGTTGGTTTGCCAGAGGCCTACACTGAGCCATACAATTGACATATGTGTGTGAGTGCATGTGTGAAGGCCATGAGTACTGTTATGGGCCAATGTTGATGTAATGTATGTGGGTATGTGTTTGCCCTAGGTTTCTGGTTTATGTGTGTGTGTCTGCATGCACACAGTTCCACCATGTGGCTGCCATATACGGGGATTTGTGAGACAGCTACAGACTGTACCTGGCAGGCTTTACAGATCACCGTCTGTGGCCATGGATACAGAACCTGTGCCTGGCAGGGCTACTACAGACAGTATCAGGTACTAATCTAGATTGGGTACTATCTGAAGAGGTTGACATATGTCCACTGGATCCAGGTCCCTGCTGGGACTGACCAGAGCCACGTATATGTGGTCTGCTAGGATGGTCTATGGACAACCCCCCCAACATTGCTGGGGCTGGTACTGGCACTACGGGAGCGGCTCTGACTTGCTGGACATCCACTGTGACCTCCAGCTGCTGATGTTGCTGGCATATGTCTACGTCCACGTCTCAACTGTCCCACACTGTCCTGACACATGGACATGACATTGTGGAGGACATCCAATGTCTTACCCCAACGTCTATCAATGACCTCAGTGTAGTTACGTATGGCACCTGCTAGGTCATGGATACTATAATTTACAGAGGTGTAATGAGCCCTCTGTGCCCTTAGCCCCTGTCTGGTGTACCGCTCCATTTGTGTCTGTGCCTCTATGACAGCCTGGAACATGCATGTGGTAGAAAGAGGTGTGGCACGTCGTCCAGGGACATGATGACCACCAGTGGTCTGATGAGAACCCCTGGTCATCTGCCTATGTGGTACAATTCCAGACATCTGGCTATGGCTGCTGTGTCCTGATACATGTGCCATAGATACCACACTGCCCTGGCCAGTGCCAACCGTACACTGTCCCTCAGCTAAGGGCAATGGTGATGATGGATGTACAGGCAATTTGACTGTGTGCATGGATGGAGTGGGGACTTGTGTACTGCCAATTGTTGGCCCAACAACAGACCCTGACAAACCTGCCTGTGCCTCAACACACCTATCCTCATCATCATTGTCTGTCTCTATGACATCAGGTTCCCTGCTGTACTGAACCAGCCCCACCTTGGCACCTGTGAGAGGAAAATACGAAACATACTTTAAGACATGAACATGACTTCAGACCACATGCATACATGCACACATGCACACAAACACACGCGCACATGCACACATGCAGACACACAAAACTACACTTCTCCCTAAAGCAGACACACACAACACCAGCAATCACAGAACATACACAATAGCAGGTGATGGTGGGGTACAGTATCACAAGCAAAACAGTCATATCACACATGTCAGCATGCAGGACATGTGTTGCTCAACAGCATGCAGTGTAAGTGTAGTCAGTCTTTGTTACTAACAGCATACATGGCTTTGATGCATGTGTTTTGTTATTAGGTGATGGCCTTACCCCTGGAGCACAATGCATACATGGACACAACATTGCTGTGCAGGTATTCATAACTCTGTAATGTACTGTGCACCATAACTCACAGGTGTACATACCATTGCTGGATGTGTAGCTGTGTTTAAGATAGGTATCCAATGCTGATTACAGCCTCTGTGTCTTTAGCAAATAATTGTGGACACATTTTTAGCACATGCATGATGAGTATTCACACATCATCAGTGGTGCATGGATAATTGATGGAATACCATTCGGCTACATACCCAATGTACAGTACGTATGGTGAGTGTAGATCATATTGTGGACATGCCAGTCTCATCCATGACATGGCAAGCTAAAACACAACTGCATATTTAAACACTGCACATACCCAATATGTGTCATATGACCTAGCCACTCAATAGCATCACAAGACATATATGTGTTAGTTGTGCAAATGGTGATTGGTATGCATACTGTTTAGAGGTGTATATGTGTGCACACACGCAACATTAAGGTGTATATCAATGAAAGCTATGTGTAGTACTGTGGTTACAATAACTGGATGGGATATAGTACCATAGGCCATCATCATGAATCATCAAGTTGTCACTCAAGGCTACAAATGTTTCACAAACCAGCACTAATCATGCTGTGCCGGAAATGTACTACCTTGGCTAAATTCACCATTTCACAACCAGTTTTTACATGAGTTTGTAAGGAGGCCAATAAGGAGCATTCCCTGACATGAATGTGCAGTGTGTTGCAGAGTTTTTAAATGCCCCATGATAGGCCTCTACCCCTCAGGTATATTATGTGTAATGTGTGGATGAGATTTTGTATACTGGAGTGTGTCTTTACAGAGAGTTTGGGAATCCTTTATGTGTAGCATGTTAAAATGCTCTGTGTATGACATAGATGTGTATGTTATGTGCATGTTGAGTATTAACTGTACCTATCCAATGGTCACTACAGTCTAGCAACATTTGTTTGAGATGGTCTGGGTATTGCATATGTTTGAGGCAGCTAATCATATTAGTGAGATGTGCATGCTCTTACACCAAACATGCACAGCATGCATTATGGGTAGGTGTGTTACATGTGTACATGGCCTACACCTTAACTATGACATGCACTTTTTATTTACAATAATAAATGTAAAACACACTCACCAGCATCTGTCCACTGCCTTGATGTCACCCCAGAGGGACCTACATTGAGATGAGACAGTTTGTCAGTGGCCACAACTGTGGCACTGCTACTGTGTGTTTGCAATCTTACAGTACAACAACAGTTTACATTCACAGGGCTACAGATTATGTTCCAAACGATCAGTATTGCACAACAATAGGCTCCACATCTTTGAACGACACACTCCACATCTCACATATGCATGATCTACCAATACAGATAACAGTAGTCTACAGACATGCAATGTTACCTGCATGCTCCATGTGTGCTTGCTGGTGGCTCCAACCTCCATCATGGTGTATGTCAGCTGCTGCTGCTGTTGTTGGGCAGGTGCCACCAGGCTCAGGAGCAGCTCCTCCACTCTGGTGAGAGGGGGATGGATATTAACATCACCTCCTGTTGCAAGCTGTTGTCTACGCACATCATCAGCATGCTAATGGACATGTCTGAGAAGATCAATGCAGTGATGGCATACCTGCTCATATGTCCAGTTATGCAGGCCTACCTCATTTACCCTGCAGACAACATCTTGCCACATTGCAGTACGCTTCTGTTGGTCCTGGCTGGTTCGTAAGAACATGAGATGTTAGTGCTGAATCATACTGCTAGTAATGATATCATCTTCAGCACTACTGTAACTGAGGTTCCTGTGATGGGCCATGATCCCTGGAAGACATAAATACAAAAATATGTCTGAGCAAGTCATATGGCACATTTAACATTATCAGTACAGATATCACTGAACTGCCATATCTAGCAACCTATAAGCTAACTGAGAGTGAAACACTGTAACTGCCACTTATCACTGCTCACCCCACAACTGCTTGAAAGTGCCTTGCTCACTATCTATCTAATGAACCATGTTCTGCACAGCAACAAAATAAAATCACTATATAAGACTTTACAAGAGTACCTGGCACACTGTATGCAACATGATGCACCACTTAGCCACAGCAGATATACATCAAGCTGATGTGTAAAGAAATATATCATCCATCACAATCAGTGTAAGGTCCAGTAAATGTATTACTATTATACCACAACTTGTTAATGGCAAACCTGTGGCCAAAATATGTGCACAATTGGGAATATAGGTCACATACTGCTGTAGTACACTATGAATGTTGCAAGATACGCAGTTATGTTTTACCACACATATGTCAAAGGACATGTTACAGACATACCCACACACGTATCAGACATAATTACAGGACACAAAGGTATGACAACCCAGATAAGCTTTCAGTGTGTACTATACAGTACTGTGTGTCAGTACTTACACAACCTTAGTCTTGAGAAATGTAATCTGTGATGAATACAGGGACCACACAAAACAGTGGATGCAAGCAATGTGGACATACACCATACTTTGCTGTACAGGCCCAGAGCTTCAAGTAGTACTACAGTACACACAGGATTTGCATTCAACATCAGTACCAATCATTAATCATAGATGTAGTGCTTTAGCCTCCAATGACACACCCTAGTTAAAAACCAAGGGACTTAATCACACTGTATGCAATAGCACTTGTTCTGCCTAGCAACAGAATACACAGCTTTTGCTAGGATGAAAGCAAAGACCCATAATACCATGACATAAACAATTTCCCACTAAGCTATCCCACAGATACATATCCTTGACGTATTCACAAATATATTGACCATCACAGTCAGTCAACAGTACAGGGAATCTATTGCAACAAGTAGATGTAGGTGTGTATGAGTATATAGAAATAGAAATATATATATATATATATATATATATATATATATATATATATATATATATATATATATATACATATATATATATATATATATATATATATATATATATATATATATATATATATATATATACATATACACATCCATTTGTCTACATATATATATATATATATATATGTAGGCACATTTACATTTCACCTTTGACAGTGAGAATATTAATTATACAAAGGATGTAAGGTGTACAGTAATGTAATAAAATTGCACAGTCTTGGGATAAATGCATTGAAGGAATTCACAGCCCAGGTAGCTTTAGCAGGCCTTACTGGCTTCAACATTGCAAACTGAACAAACCACCCACAGTGTTTAACCACCACATGTCATATACCAGCACTGTATGCTGTCTTGTTTGTCACACACTAAAACCTACATACAAATATGTGCATACTAACCTTCACCAACATATATACCTCCCCCTTCACAAACAGTTGCAATATGTCCCCTGCTCTATGCACATATACAGATGTGAATATATATGACACACATATATTTCTCCGTATGTGTGTGGCATACACACACAAGGTCCACACTGTTGTAAGTCTCTGGACCTCACAGCTGAACTGTTGGGCCTTGCTGCAACACAAACAGGTGCCACATATGAATGCACACTAACATTAGGGGGGTATATATGGCAACAGATGCTAGATAAGCATACTAGACTGCTACAGCAATTGCCAATGCTAAGCTACACTTTAATATGACTATCATGCATGTGTTGTTCTGTCACACCCATGTTTATATAATGTTAGTGCTAATCCCCCCAACAGCCATTGGCCACACTACTGTACAGAACACAGATAACATGGATCAGATCTTTGACATTTAATGCTGAGTTACACATTTCACAGGTATGTCCCACTGCCCACAGGTACACACAGTATTGTCCATAGCAGTAGTTAAGCAGAACATCTGTGCATAAAGAAGTATTGCTGCCACATATGAATAGTTCACATTATATAGACTATTCTTCAATAACATCTACTACATGCCAGAGTAAATACATATGTGTCACATACCTTCCCTTTGTATGACTTGGTAATATTTATTTTTCCTTTTCTCTGTCTCTCTCTCTCTCTCTCTTTCTCTGTCTGTCTGTCTCTCTCTCTCTCTCTCTCTGTCTGTCTGTCTCTCTCTCTCTCTGTCTCTCTCTCTGTCAGTCTCTGCAATAGAGTGATTGAGTTTGTTGGCAGAGATTGCAGCCTGCTTTTGTAGGAATTTGCACATGAGCATGTGATGGCCTCTGCACCAATTAGTGGCCACCATTTGCTAATTGCATGCAGCCTGCTGTGTAGTAATTGCAGTAATCACTGTCATAGCAACCCAGTACTATAAATTGCTGACTCATGTAGGTGTGGCCCTTTCAGCTTTTCAAGATGGAGATCATCCTTGTTTGCTGTGGACATCATTGTTTAAGACAGAAGGTTGGTATAGTTCTTATATCAGAAGCCAGAGGTGTAGCCAGAGATTTGCATTTTGTACTCAGACCTAATGTTGCTGCTTCCAGTACCCACTTGTCAGTGTAGAAATGTACTCACCCCTCAAAATGCTACTCCAGGATACATGGAAAGATGTCCTTTCTTTACAACTGTTACAATTAACTGCCATACAAAGCTAGTTATTGAGATGTATTCCTTTGGCACAAGAATTGCTTGTGAACTGCTATACTGTGAATATTCATTTACTCAGTTTTAAACAGTTTGTACATTTTTAGTGTTGACATTAGCACAAGATGCTCAGAAAAAACTGGACACATTTCAGTACTGTGAGTATGCTTACCTAAATCCTTGGTAGACCCTGCACACACAGGTATATTCCTACATTTGGGTAGGGTTGCAGAAGTACAGAGAGTGTAAATACTATTGTGTGGATTTTATCTTGCTGGACTTACAGGGTTACTGTGTACATGTTAGTTTATCAAGGCAAGTAGTCTGCGTAACTCCCAACTGTGGACCTATCCACTTGATAACCAGAGAATAGCCTGTTATTTTTTGTCTGTGCACCACACAGGTCTTTTCAACAATAGAGCAATGGCATTCTTACAGTTGGTTGCTACCAGTACATAACTACATCCATTTCTATTTCAGTGTTGTATTCCTACATAATGGCATGCTTCCGAAACTCCTTCCAAAGCTATTTGCACAGTGTGTAACAGCAGAAAGGTTTCTGCCTCTGCCAGACCTCCCAATCAATCAGGTAATATTTGAACAGACTCAGGGAAAGTCAAGAAAATGTCAGGGACAATCAGGAACACCTTTAAAATATTAGTGCCATTAAGTTGAGACATTGAGAGAATCAGAGCATATGAATTATTACACATGAAGTAAAATAAGTGTCTAACTCTTAATTGTGTAATTCACAACCTTTCTGGCCAAAGTCAGTAGTTTTCGGAGGGATTCAGAGGGACAGAGCAAAATTTGTGTCAAAATCAGGGACATCCCTGAAAATTAGGGACAGTTGGGAGGTATGGCCTCTGCCCTAAACAGATATGCCCGTGTTTGTCCTGCTGTGATACTGTGTGGGGTTGTAAAGTGATGGTGTAACATTATTTCCTGCTAGAATGTAAACCATAAATAACCTTACACTATCTAACTACATTACAGTCATGTAATGTAATCCCACAACAACTGTTGGTCAGCATCCGCAGAACAAGTTGTGTGGTATGGTATTCCTATTTTTCCTTTACATTCACTCATTCTGATGCATGATATATTTATTTAAGCACCAACTTGATGTATATCTACCCTGGCTTCGTGGTACTTCATGTTGTGTAGTGTGTGCAAGGTCTGGGGTTCGAGACTTACAGAGGTGTTTTATTTTGCTCCTGAGCAGAACAAGGGCCCTCACATACAGAGTGACTAAGGCACTTTTAAGCAGTTGTAAGTGGGTTTGCGTGGGTTTGTGCATTGCTGCACATTGCTTAGCCAAGCACAAACTCGTGCAAACCCGCTAACTACTGCTTAATAGTGCTTACTCTCGCTAACCCCCGCGCTCATTTCTTTGAAAGAAAAGAAAAATGGAGAGATAGGAAAGTGGTGAAAAATGGGCACAAAGAGGGAACGACAGTATGGAAAATAGCTCGGGATGTTCAGGACGGGTGTAGGGAAGGTCCATAGCTGCCCATTTCTTCAACAGCAACAGCTGTGCATATGCAATAAATTTGGAGGTAGATATGAAATCTTCAACCCGTGAGAGAGGGGTGAGGACAACAAAGTATGTTATAATGCCAATTAAATAACATTTCATGTATCCAGTGGACATGTGTGCAAAATGGGCAGCTATGTATGGGGCGTAATTTTTTTTTTTTGGGACCAGATTGCCCTTTTTTTTTTCAGGTGAGAGTTGAATGTGGGTTAGGGGAAGTAGGTATATTTGGGGAGGTAGGTTGGGGAGGTAAACAGACAAGACAAACAAGATGCATACAGGGGTGGTATATGACACATGTGGTGGGTGAACACCTTTGATGGGGAGGGATGTTTGGAAATCGCAAGCCCATGAGCCTCCAGATGGAAACAGTGGGACTGAGGTCCCCACCCATGGGCAGTCACTACTGCACCTTCACAGCCCAGAGGGTCGCTGTGCTGGGGGCTGTGTAGGAGGGGCAGGCTGACCTGGGAGTTGCGCCACTCGGGCCTCAAGCTGGCATAGAGATTCTGCAACAGAACGTTCAATCTCTCTACACACCACAGCCCGGACCGTTCGAAGGGTGATAGGTGCCCCTCCTCCACCTATGCTTGCACGGGGGGGGGCCAAGCCCCATCCCCTGCAGCACTTCCACCCAAAGATGGCACAGGGTCAATGGAGGAGGAGGTCCCAGGCTGGGCACCAGATCTGCTGGTGCCAGGTGCCATGGCCAGCTGAGATGGGACAGGTGGGTCCGCTGGGACCGGCCTTCCCATACAAACTATGTTTTGGAGAGTTTAATAAAGATATGGGTTAGTAACAGTCAAAAGCATTCCCAATTAGTTATAACAGCATCATACAGAAGTATTCCCATTAACCCAACAGACCAGATTTTCAACAGTTGAAAAGCAAGCATAACACATGCATATATAGAACAATAGTGGACATTACAACAGCATGCAGGTTTAATTGACGGCAACAGGCCACCAATATTGTGGTATTTTAACAGGGCACATGCATAGAAATAAATGCAAATAATTATAAAACAATAGGACATATGTCCCAACAAATGTTTTGAGATTAGACATACCGATTGAGGTGTGGAATTGCATTTTTTATGCACATACAGTAGGTTGGAACAAGATAGCGCAATTAACAACTTATATATCCTTCTAGTTTTCACTACATTCCTATTAACTGCAGTTATATGCCCCTTACATGTTTTATTACACTACCCAATGTCCTTATATTGTGCAATTGGATTTTGCTAGATCATTATATACATGAGCTGTATCTTACATACAAACTGTCCAAGATGCAGATGTTACTGCTACATATTTTGAGAGTTGCTCACACACACTACTGCTAAGATGGTACACTGACAGCTCTACTTTCATATAATTATCTAGATATGTTCAGGTAAAAGTATCAGTTATATGTTAACAGCTCCCTACATTTCTGGCAGCACACTGACATTTCTGGGGAACACAATACCAAGCTACTCATGTGCCAGATTAACCTATACATGCTGGGCATAAGCCAACAGTTGAGGGCTGTAAATATGCATAAAAGCTACTGGCACTCCCTTTATCGACATTATATGGGCCTACCCAAGTGTGTGTTGACACTGCTTAATACAACACTACTATTTGTAGAATGCAACAGTACAACAACATATCAAAGAAAATGACACCCCAGGAATTATACATTTATTAAAGGATTATTACACCTTTATTTATTGGGTTAAGACACTTTTTGAAGGCTCTCTCATTTATTTTATATAACAGTACATGCAGAATAAGTACTAACCTGCCTGATGATGCAGCCTTTGCAGCCTATCTTCATGGGCTTGCTGGTTCATAGCCCAGCACCTGCAGCTGTGAAGTAAATGCAGTGATACTGAGACATACCTATCCATAGTATAGACAAGCATAGCAATTCTTAACTACTTAATACAATGGCTACTTACTCAGTACTGGGGCATTAGGCATCGCGCGGGATTCCTGGATCCACTGGTCCAGATGATCCTTCCTACATCGCTTCAGGTCAGAATAATGGTGCCTGACCTGCTCACCTGTCTGAGGAACACCAGTGGCACTGGTGAGATCATGGGCAAGACTGTTCCAGGCTTCTGTTTTATATTGGGTATCCTGGTACTGGCCCCTCAGGAGTCTTTCCTCATGATTGTGGACAAGGAGCCAAACCATTACTTTGGACTCCTCAATGCCCCAGCGTTGCCCTCTACTTCGAGTGCCTTCTCCAACACCAGCCATGCTGACTGCAGAAGGAAGCTACAAGCAGTTATAGCAAGTATTCCCACCTGTGGAGCTTAAATATGCCTCATTTCCCACACTTATTTGTGATTGGCCACTTTTGGAAAAACTCAGCTGTAGGCACGCCTGCTTAGCTGATGTTGGCAATGTTTAAAATTCTTTTGATAGATATGTGTCTGCTGAAAGTGCATGTTTATGAAATGCTGTCATGGCTTAGTGGTTAAGTACTGTAACTATAGTGCACAGTATTCTGAATTTGAGCCCTGTCACTGCTTTTTATTTTCCTACTGGGCAGACCTGACTGGTTAAGGTACAGTAAAGGAGGTGTGGCTGTGTTTAAGCGACTTTGCTCAACTTTGCCCGACTTTGCCCAACATTGCTCGACGTTGCTCGACATTGCTCGATGTTGCCCGATGTTGCTCGACATTGCCCTACGTTGCGCTGGTTAGCGCAGTGCGCAGCTACGGGCAAAGACATTGCGCTGGTTAACGTGGTGCACAGCTATGCGCAATTGGTTTTAAATATGCTCAATACTGGTAAAATGTGCTTAGCAGTGCTTTATATTGCTTAAAATAGGGTACTCATGCCTCAGAATGCATAACCATTTCACCTTCATATATATATATATATATATATATATATATAGATATATATATAATTTGTTCACTACTACATTTAACATTTCAATGCTTTTTACAAAACTTATACATAAAAAATGTCAGGAAATATTTTTGTATACAGATTTCCAACAGAAAATGGAACATGCAGTAGTGGAACTCAAACCAGGAATGCCTCCTCTTTGTGCAAAGGCTCTAACCACAATGCTATCGCTATTTTGCTTAACCTGCATATATTTTTCTTATTATCCTCTTCTGGTCTCCAAGCTGCTAACTGTAGCTAAACAATGGGCAAAGCAGCTATATCGGATGAAAAAAAAAATAAAAAAACTCTTTTTATTTTTAATTTTGTCAGTTGTTTAGCATATGGGGGAGTGTAGTGTTACATTGCACATGTGAGTGGACTCACTCATGTAACTCGAAATTGCGGTGTTTCTTCATTGCAGGGGCATGGATTTTTGGACTGCTCGGCAGTCCAACACGCCCCCTACACTCATCCACTCTCCATGTAAGCTTTAGAGTTGAGGCAGTGCACCCTCATTAATACGCATGGCGAGCTGCCATCATACTCTTAGACTGGCGCTTCCGTATAAGACTAATCTAGTCTTACATGGAAGATTAGTAAATCTGGGGGACTGTTTATATGAGTCTATATGGTTGCATCAAGAATTTAAACAATTGAAACCAAAATCATTACAAATAATAGTTGAGAACTTCAAACAACATACACATCTGACTAACCCATATATGCAGATAAAATAGTTGACAAATGGCAACTCAAGCATTACTACAAATACTTGACATATGCATGCTAATGTAAACCATAAATAACCTTACACTACCTAACACTAGGCAAAACATTACAATTAAATTATTCACAGTTGTTCATTATTTTATGTTTTTGTAGCCTATGTAAAGCATCAGTGATCAATTAAAAAACTGGCCTTTCAAATACAAGAGCCACTGTGCCATCAGCATGATGACTTTTGAAATAACAGCAACCGAACAAACATGTTGTGAACCTACTGCTTCAAAATCACAACAGGCAGTGCACTTGCAACAATGACATCTCCCAAAATAAAGGCAATGAGACTCACAGCTAGTAATATAACAGTACAGCTCCCAAAGTAGAAGCTTTGCCCCATAAACCCTTTTACACATATACTAACTCCATAGTTGTACAACTGCAATAAAGTCAAATACTTACCTTTATACTATAGTCAATAGTAATCATAACTGATGCATAAACTGGAAAATATAGTAATCAAAACTCAAAAATTAATGCAGCAAAACCTGTACTCAAAGAAACAATAAAAATAGTTCTCAAAGAATGAACTGCACCTATTACACAGACATGTTTCATGTAAATATATATATATATATATATATATATATATATATATATATATATATATATACTGTACACACACACACACACACACACATATATATATATATATTATATAAACACTCACACACACACACACACACACACACACACACACACACACACACACACACACACATCCATATATAGCTCTACAGGAATTAACTCATGAATCAGTTTCTTTTCTCTACTGCAGTTCATCTCCTACATAGTTTCTCGGCCTTCTTTTTATACAGTTGAAGGTTTTAAGTTTATTGGTCTCTAAATATAATACTGCAGCAGTCTGACACATTTCTTACAAGCATGTGAGAATATGCTGTAGGGAGTATATAAAACATTGAACATTCAAACTCCTGCCATCAAAAGAATGATATATTTTGATCTAATCTAAAATGATTCAAAAACAAAAATTAAAAATATCCTTTTTTGCAGGGGAGCAAGCCCCCCCTGCACCCCACACATCCCCTGCTAATTTTATATACCACTTCCAAGATCGCACAATATCAGGGTTATGAGCAAATTTCCTTACCCATCTGTTCAACGATCTCAGAACAAACACTTGCAGCAAAAACTCCCGAGAACAAATTTTTGTTCTTAAGCATTCACTGTTATATGCAACCTGAAAACAACCTTTGCTAATAGGATCATTCCATGTTTCAGACGGTAACCACTGTAGGATACATACTACACATTTATCTGTCTATTTCATTATGTTAAATGTTATACTTCTCCTATTCACGTGTGGAACATTCTGTTTGTTATAGAGCAGTACCTACCTTTTCATACGCATCCCATGTGTTAATGAAATTCTGAAAGTTAGAGCAAGATATATTCTTTATATGATTGTAGGCATATGGTACATTATTGCATGGTAAAAAATGTTTAATTACTGTCTCATGTAGTTTTTTGCCAGGTAAAATAAATAAATGCATGTAGCCTTCTGCTTATATGTTGGAACTCAATGGCAGTTATGTTTAAAAAGTATGTACTCCTAGAGAAAATATATTTTAGCCAGCTTCTTTGAAAATCCTCAGTCAATGTACATCAAAGGGTTTTTTTTGGTATATCATGAGACTGGACACAGCTGCAGTTTCATAAAACTGTTACAAATCTACAGTTATCTCATGTACATTATAAACCTGGACATTTACTTTATTTGTGACATTAAGGTTTAGATTTAATATTTATAAACAGAGTTGACATGCAACATAACTGGTTATATCAAGGGGCTTTTGATACAAATAGGGAATTGCAGTGTTAATGTGTCGAACCTTTTCAAGAATTAACAGCTTAGGCAAAACCACAACCTGTAGAAAACAGTGTTACATATGCAATGCAGATTATACTGACTTTTGATAACACACGCATGTACCTGCAATGTTGTCACTGATGACATCTGTCGTGATTAACTCATGGAACTGTGTCACACAGAATCAACTGCAATCCATAATTATATATGTCCTTAAGTGGGACCAGCCAACAATACCCATCATCATGGGATAACACAAGTTACAAGCTTGATACATCCAGTCTATTGCTATTTATAAAGATGCTACACAATCTTGCATGTGCAGTTTGCATGAGATAAAGAACAGTAGTTCATTAAAATAAAATGGAGTTCAAACTGAATATTTATTCATCAATACTTTATGTGTTTCCCAGGATTTGCTGCTTGAAGAAATCTATTCTATTTGGAAATGCTTAAGGCTGCTTTTCCCACCAAAATGGCCTACTACAGTGATTAAGATTTCATCATGCTGTTTTCACATTTATAAGGTTAGCAACAAAACTCACACATTTATATCTATTAGTTCTTTCCTTAGCATCCTCTTCTCCTAAACACTTACAATGCAGGTCAGCAAAACAGAATTAAGTGCAATGCCTGGATCCAGGTAAAATTAGCAAAAGCAGTTACATGTTTAACAAAACATTAGGATCACAAATGAAGTATACACAGCCAAGCTATTGTGTTCCATGGTTTTAAACCTATGTGATAAGACAGAAACAAAAAAGTAAAATAAAATACCCCAAAATGGAAAAGTAGGTCATTGAATTGTAAGTACTAAAATACTGCTGTGCAACACGCCATGTAGCTCATCATACTCCACTCACTTCATCGTTTATCAGAGTTTGTCAGGTGTCGAGCTGGTCATTACAAATAATGCCTTCAGGTTACCGGCAGTAATACTTAAGAAGGTCTGCACCCTTCACAAGACATTCATCTTGCACTTTTCTTAATCTGATGACAATTTAACTATATTTTCATTGCTATGGCAAGACAGTTAAGTATGAGGCTTGGAACTTTCATTTCAGAATTGACCCTAACAGAAAAGGTCACCTGCATCCTGTAGCTATGTGCCCATATCTTTCTCCAAAGTGAGTCAAAATTATAATACTTAACAAAATTCATCTGTAGGTTATATTTGAAAATCCTTCCTTTCTAGGACACATTCATCCTTTTACTTTATCTAGAGATGTTTTTTGCATTTTTTACCAGTTCGCTTGAAGGTACTTTTACTGCATCAAGATCAGATCAAAGTGTTATATCACTAGGTCTGTTTCTTAAATTGAAAAAAAGGAGTTTTCTTAATAAAAAAAGTATTTGAACATGTTTTGCAGATCATTTTGTTTTGGCTCATGGCAATGAGCTGAAATAACAGAATCTGGCAGTGCAAATCGGTTAAGATATCACCATGTTTCATTCCGCAGTCTTGGGTTTAATTCCCTATGTTTCCCATAAAGTCCATGAATCCTAGCAAGTCGTTTAACCACATACTGCAGCCGTGTTAACTCCATGAATCCTAGCAAGTTGTTTAACCACATACTGCAGCCGTGTTAACTCCGAACAACCTCAGCTGCTTCTAGTGGATTTACCCGATTAACATATGAATAAAACATCAAAACTTGAAAGGACAGCTTTCTTACCTCCTTCGTATTGCATTCAGCTTACTCAGACACTCATTTTTCTGTATAATAGCAGCAGAAAAATATTCTGAAAAAGAAAATAACATTCTCTTGACTAGCTATATCACACACACACACACACACACACACACACACACACACACACACACACGCACACATATATTATATATATATATATATATATATATATATATATATATACACACACACACACACACACACACACACACACACACACACACACACACACACTATATATATATATATATATATATATATATATATAAAAGGCATTTGAACACTGTGAACCAGTTTTGTCCAAACAACAATCTACCTTCTCACACCCTTCTGGAAGCCTCGAACACCAGGGCACCTTTGAAAAACACTACTATTCTCCCAAAAAGTGTGACCTATAAAAGGCATTTGAACACTGTGAACCAGTTTTGTCCAAACAACAATCTACCTTCTCACACCCTTCTGGAAGCCTCGGAACACTAGGGCACCTTTGAAAAACACTACTATTCTCCCAAAAAGTGTGACCTATAAAAGGCATTTGAACACTGTGAACCAGTTTTGTCCAAACAACAATCTACCTTCTCACACCCTTCTGGAAGCCTCGGAACACTAGGGCACCTTTGAAAAACACTACTATTCTCCCAAAAAGTGTGACCTATAAAAGGCATTTGAAGTATGTATTTACATTGACTCAACGTAACTATTTGTATGTTAAGTCTTCTAAATTAAAGTCAAACTCTACTTAATTAGGCCAACGAAACAGGCAGACTAGCCAGCAGCTACCCCCCCACCTTTATTTCTTCTTCTACTGCCTTACCCTTGCACTGCGTCCTTTTTTCATTTCTTCCCGACCCATCCCCACTAAGTTAACAACATTACCACGCCCAGTGTGGCCACTAGGTGGCACTCTTTTTAACCTAACCCTGTAAAGTTTTTATAACCTAACCCTGTAAAGGAGTTTTTTTTACATATCTGCTATCTCCTACTCAGTCCCTGAAACTTTCAAAACTGTAGCTTCTTCCCTATTACTTTCCTACACCACCTCTGTAAACTACCTGTGGAATACCCCACTCACTGTGTTTTTTACTCTCCTCTTACAGCTATCTTCCACCTTTCCCCTTACCCCAGCCATCCTACTTATAGCGACTAATAGTTTTCCTTTCTGCCTCTCTACCTTTCTACCTCTGCATACTGTTCAATCCTTCTCCAACCTTCAAACTTACCTGTTCTGTTTCTCTCACTTTTGCTGATTGTTTTCCTCCACATTCTGCTCTATTGTCTCTGTTACTTTGCTTCTCCTCTTGGCTATCCTACCCCTTACGTCCTCCCTCCACTTCTGCTCAACCCATACTGATCTTGTCTTGCTTCTTTTACTGCTGCTGCACTTATTTCCCCTTGTATCCCTACTCCATTTTCTAACAAGTACCTACCAATTCTTCTATTTCTTTTGCCCCATTGCTCTAGCTCCTCCTATTACTCAATCCCAGCTACCTTTCCTTACCTCTCACCCTTGTATCTCTCTCACGTTGTTTTATCTAACTCCCGCTTACCTCTTACCCCTCCCCCTTAGCCCCTACCCCCCCCTCCACACATTATAAGTATACCTTACCTCTGGTGCCGCCATCTTTCTTCGACTTCCCCTCACCTGGCTGCTGTGTGTCCTGCTCCTGTTACTAGATCCTGTATGTTATTCTACTATTGTTGGTATGTACTGTTGTACTTATGAAACGTTTCATTGAACATTTATCCGACTGCCTGCACTGTGATTGCAAGTAATTCTGCAAGTAATTCTACTATTGTTTGCATGTGCTGTATTATTTCAGAAATCCATTATTGTACAGTTATCCGACTGCTTGCATTTTAACCTAACCAGCGCCTCTATGTTAGCGCCATCCAAGCGCTGGTGACCACTGCTAGTATGGCGTTATTTCGCAATTACTCTCTTATCTCCTTGCCTACTTTCAAAGTAACCTCCAGAGGTGCCTAGTATAAGCGTTACTTAATGCTTAATGCTAGCGACTGTTTGTCTTCAAGTGTCGGAATTCTAGCATCATACTTTACGAGAATCTCCGATTCCAGCCTCAAATTTGTAGCCTACATTAGCAAACGCCTGATTGTTAACGCTGCTAGCAGCAACTGTACCTTGTAATTTTCACTTGTATCTACTAGCCTAAGTAGCTAAACAATCCTCCCAATGTGCCTAGCAGTTGCTGATTTTGACTGTTTCACGCTTAGCGACTGTATTTTTCTTGTAATACTGCATTCTAGCTTTTTACCTGTTTGTTGTTTAGCGACTGTGTCATTTTAAAAGCTGTTTTCTAGCTACTTACCAAATTTTTATTTAGTGATTGTGTTTTCTCAAGGGTCGTATTTCAGCTAATTACTCCACTTGCATATTCCCGCTTAATGCTTAGCGACTGTGTTTTCCTAAGTGTCGTATCCTAGCTTGTGTGTACGCTGGATGTTACGACGGACTCCCAAGTTGTTTAAGTGTTCTGAACCTAACTTTGCTTGCTAGCTAGCACAAAATGCTATATTGCTATTGATGGTGTTTCAGCTAATTACTCCACTTGTAAATTCCCGCTCAATGCTTAGCGACTGTGTTTTCCTAAGTGTCGTATCCTAGCTTGTGTGTACGCTGGATGTTACGACGGACTCCCAACTTGTTTAAGTATTCTGAACCTAACTTTGCTTGCTAGCTAGCACAAAATGCTATATTGCTATTGATGGTGTTAAGAAATGTTAACTGTGAATGTGTAACCTTAATCTAACTGTTAACTGTGATTATAGAATTTTTTCCTATGGTCTTACTACCACCTTTTATGCCTCTTACCTTCTCTCTTTCTCTCTACATGTTTTTTTACCAGCACTGTGAACCAGTTTTGTCCAAACAACAATCTACCTTCTCACACCCTTCTGGAAGCCTCGGAACACTAGGGCACCTTTGAAAAACACTACTATTCTCCCAAAAAGTGTGACCTATAAAAGGCATTTGAAGTATGTATTTACATTGACTCAACGTAACTATTTGTATGTTAAGTCTTCTAAATTAAAGTCAAACTCTACTTAATTAGGCCAACGAAACAGGCAGACTAGCCAGCAGCTACCCCCCCACCTTTATTTCTTCTTCTACTGCCTTACCCTTGCACTGCGTCCTTTTTTCATTTCTTCCCGACCCATCCCCACTAAGTTAACAACATTACCACGCCCAGTGTGGCCACTAGGTGGCACTTTTTTTAACCTAACCCTGTAAAGTTTTTTATAACCTAACCCTGTAAAGGAGTTTTTTTTACATATCTGCTATCTCCTACTCAGTCCCTGAAACTTTCAAAACTGTAGCTTCTTCCCTATTACTTTCCTACACCACCTCTGTAAACTACCTGTGGAATACCCCACTCACTGTGTTTTTTACTCTCCTCTTACAGCTATCTTCCACCTTTTCCCCTTACCCCAGCCATCCTACTTATAGCGACTAATAGTTTTCCTTTCTGCCTCTCTACCTTTCTACCTCTGCATACTGTTCAATCCTTCTCCAACCTTCAAACTTACCTGTTCTGTTTCTCTCACTTTTGCTGATTGTTTTTTCCTCCACATTCTGCTCTATTGTCTCTGTTACTTTGCTTCTCCTCTTGGCTATCCTACCCCTTACGTCCTCCCTCCACTTCTGCTCAACCCATACTGATCTTGTCTTGCTTCTTTTTACTGCTGCTGCACTTATTTCCCCTTGTATCCC
Organism: Protopterus annectens; assembly: GCF_019279795.1. Classification (NCBI taxonomy): domain Eukaryota; kingdom Metazoa; phylum Chordata; order Ceratodontiformes; family Protopteridae; genus Protopterus; species Protopterus annectens. The sequence continues at coordinate 212,256,382 of NC_056737.1, forward strand.
TACTCCATTTTCTAACAAGTACCTACCAATTCTTCTATTTCTTTTGCCCCATTGCTCTAGCTCCTCCTATTACTCAATCCCAGCTACCTTTCCTTACCTCTCACCCTTGTATCTCTCTCACGTTGTTTTATCTAACTCCCGCTTACCTCTTACCCCTCCCCCTTAGCCCCTACCCCCCCTCCACACATTATAAGTATACCTTACCTCTGGTGCCGCCATCTTTCTTGACTTCCCTCACCTGGCAGCCTGCCCCTGTTACTAGATCCTGTAAGTTACACCTGTTTCTCTCTTCTTGCCTGATTGTCTTCTGCAACTTTTGGTCCTGTTCTTCAGCTGCTCACTCCGGCTCCCACCCTACCCCCAATTCCCACCCACCCCCAGGGGTCCTACCTTTAAACTTACTTAGACACACCCCTAATTAACTATTTACCTATCTCCACTTCCTGCTCATCTACCTTTTAACCCCCTACTCCCACCACCACACCCTCTCTCCTTTATCTAAACTATACTACCTCACCCTAGTATTGTCCTCAGTGTAGTTCCTAACTTACAAACCTTTCACGCTATATAAACATGCCTTCAATCCTCAACTCAACCATTCCTCTTCTTCTACTTAACATCCTGCTTTACTACTACACTCTTACCTCCTATGAACATCTTACACTTAGTCAAACTCCTGTATTAACCAAACACACTACAACTTCACTTCCTCTACCTCACCAAACCCATATTAATATACTTTCAACCTGCCCCTACCTTCCCCCTCTCTACCATAAAGTACACCATTACAAATTTACAACCTCCAAACGGTTCCTTATAATACCCATCAAATTCACTAATATCTTACAAACCTCACAAACACTCTTATTATTACATGGGGATATCCACCCCAACCCAGGTCCCAATACCCTCCTCAATCCCACCCCTTCAAACCATACAGCTAACTATACTATCATACCCTTCTCCACTGACTCCCTCTCTATTGCTCACTTAAATATTCGTAGCATTAATAACAAATTAACACAACTCCATGCCTTAATTGATTTCTATGCCTTTGATATCCTCTGTCTAACAGAAACCTGGCTTAAACCCAGTACCAAAGACAACGAATTTACTCCCCCAGGCTATAGCACCTTAAGGCAAGATCGTCTTAATAAAAAGGGCGGAGGAGTGGCCATCCTATATAAATCACAACTTCAGGTAGCCTTAATCGACTCCTTGCCCCCCTCCCCAGGAAATGCAGAAATACTCTGCACCAAACTCCAAGTTAATAAATCCAAGGCTATAAACATAATATGTTCCTATATCCCTCCAGGTAAGAACATCAATACCCTGGAAAATATCCTTAGCTGGGCCTCCTGTAGCTTTCCCCAAGAAACCATAATCTTAGGTGATTTCAACATTGACTGGAACTCCTGCAAATCCCCCACACCCTCCACTCATCTTAATCTCTTCAATTATCATCAAACCATCAACTCCCCTACTAGAATAAATAAATCCACCAACAAACAAACCATTCTAGACTGGATACTAATCAATAACAATCCTCTCCTATAAAACAGGAATACTCCTGATAATATCAGTGACCACCTCCTTACCTTTATCACTAAACAAAAGTTAACAATCCCAAACCAACTATTTTCCTAACCAAACATAACAAAACAGAATTCAACCTAGCATCCTTTCAAAATGAACTCAAGGAATACAACTGGTCTACTCTAAAATACCTCCCAATAGATGAGGCTGTAACCTATTTCAACAATACTTTCCTACAAATTCTAAACCAACATGCCCCATCCCGCTTAGTCAGAGTCAAATCCAAAGCAGCCCCATGGCTCTCTAAAACAACTAAACAAACTATGCGAGCTAGAAATAAACTATGGTCTAAATGGAGGTCCACAAAAAACCCAATTGACCATCAAAACTTTAAACAGCTGAGAAATAAAGCTAAGAAGCTGACCATTCTGGACAAGAAAAACTACCACCTTCAATATCAACAGAACCAACACCAAAACCCAAAACAATTCTGGTCAGGAATAAACAAACTACTCCATCCTGGCAACACCAAAACGCCTACCCCAGCTAGCCTAGCACAAACCCAACCTAACATAATAGCCGACACTTTCAACAACTTTTTCTCTCAAACAGTTACCTCACTTGCAAGTACCATGACTCCCAACCCTCCAAACTACCCCACTCAAAACAACACACATATGCTGAAATTCAATACTGTCTCAACAACCTATATACATAAGCTGCTATCTAAACTCAAACCCTGCACCCCTTCTGCAGACAAGCTTCCAGCTGAATATCTGCAGCTAGCTGCATCCGAGATAGCCTACCCAGTCTCCATCTTAATAAACAGAACTATAACTGAATCCAAAATCCCATCCTGTTGGAAAATCTCCCATATTTTTCCTCCATAAAGGAGGAAACTCCAATGAACTCTCCAATTTTCGCCTATTGCCCTTCTATCTCCTCTATCCAAAATAATGGAACGCTGCATTCACCATCAACTTCTTCATCATCTCTTAAATAACAACTTGCTTGTAGACTCACAACATGGTTTTAGACCCTACCACAGTACTTCAACTGCCCTTCTCTCCTTCACTGACTGTATCAATAAAACCGCAACAACAACCTGTTCTCCTCTGCACTATTCTTAGACCTCTCAAAAGCTCGATATGGTCAACCATAAACTTCTCCTCGATACCCTACAATCCCTCTCACTTGAATCACAAGCATTACAGTGGTTCAACTCATACCTGACTAATAGAAAACAAGCAGTCCTCTGGGACAGCCATCTATCCTCTCAACTCCCAGTTACTATTGGTGTCCCACAAGGATCGATCCTAGGTCCCCTACTTTTCTCTATTTTCATAAATAACCTGCCCACTTCCCTCCCAACATCCACTTGTATACAGTATGCAGATGATTCCACTCTCATCTGCTCTGCTTCTTCCCCAGCACAACTCCACACTGCTACCCAGGTGGTCTTCACTGCAGCAGAAAAATGGTTCCAACATATCTGCCTCCTCCTAAATCCCAAAAACTAAACTCCTACTGTTCACCCCTACCTCTAAATCCACCCCTATCACTTTTTCCATTGTATCATGCAATGGTACTGTCATCCAACCTGACTTTTCCACTAAACTACTAGGCGTAACCATAGACAATCAGCTAAATTTTGACTATCACATTGACTTAACTATCAAGTCAGTCCATAAAAGATGGGTGCCCTTTACAGGCTTAAGCCCTTCCTTACTGCCACCTCCCGAGTAGCTCTCGCCCAAACTCACCTCATTTCTACATTATTGTACGCTCTCCTTCCTTTATCAACATATCTAAAGCTAATCTTCAAAAACTGAATACCGCCTACCACAGTATAGCCAGATTTGCCACTGGCTCTCTATTCCAAACTCATCACTGTCTTAACTTAAAAAAACTAAACTGGCTAGAACTTCCAAACCTAATACTACTACAACAACTAATCATCACTTTTAAAATTCTACATTACCCCAACAACACACCCACACTAAATAAACTCATAACTCCTTATAAAAATCTCACTTCACTTAGATCAGCCAACAAGTTACTAGTGACTACCTTGAAATCTCACAATAAATCAGGTGATTCCTTATTTGCAAACACTGTCGGTTCTTACTGGAATAAACTCCCCTCAGAATTGACCTCCCTAGGCTCATGTCATCTTTTCAAAAGACAAATGAAAACTCACCTAATAACTCACTGGCTCTGCCCCTGCTCTAATCCTGACTGACCTCAGCAAGTTTATTACTCTCCCCAATCTGCTCCTCTGTATTTTTGCTCTTTAGTTCTAACTTTAACTGACTTCCACAGTCCCTTTTATTATACCTCCACGCTTCTGTTCTTAGCTCTGTTTGACTCCCCTCTGACCACTCTGTTTTTTTTCTGTCTCTTACATCTATTAACTGACCTCCTATAATTCATACTACCCTTTTCATTTCTCACTATCTTTGTTTTTCCCCCTCTCCTATACCTACTGCCTCTTCCTTGCCTCACTATGTTCAGAAAACCTATACCTAACAGCAACTGTAACTTATCGTTTCCTTTCTCTTTACATCAATTCTGCCTCTTACCTATCTCTAATCTCTTAATATCTTTTACATTACTAACCTGCCTGTTTTAACACTATATTAACTACTTTTATGCTTTCAGCCAATACCTTTTTGTTGTTATTACTAGCTTCTATGGATATTGTTTTAACTGTAAATTGTTGTTGATACTGAAGCATCTCTCCTCAGCCCCTGATTGAATTTTGATTGTCATCTAGTCAGATTTGTATATGAAAAAGGACTTCATTTGTATTTTGCCATATTATACTATATTAGTTTTAGTTGTATTTGTATAGCTAGACTATTAGTTACTTCATATATTGTAGTGTATTAGTCTGATAGTGGAGCTTTTCTCCTCGGGCCTCTGCTGAAAATGGACATGTATCCAGCCAGACTAGCCCGGTTAACAAATGTAAAATAAATAAATAAAATAAATAAATAATATATATATATAAGGGGACCCTCCCTTTCACTGAATGTTGAGAATGTAGAATGCATGTTAATTATGTTAATTCTAGCACAAGTGAGGTAAGAGTCATACGATCATAGAGTGCTATTTACTTAGTGGGAGCCTAAGGTACAGTTTGTTTTGGGAATTTGCCCTTTCCCCACTGTTGGGCAATCTTGGTGTGGATATATAGATAGCAGGAGGTGTAGGAGTCTTGTGCTTTTTGATGAAGGGTAGGACATTAAGATACACACACACACACACACACACACACACACACACACACACACACACACACACACACACACACACACACACATTTATATATGGGTATACTTAAAATGATTGACATTGACAGGTCAACAAAAAAGGTTGAAAATACAAATGTTGACATGTCAGTATTTACAAGCCAAGGAATACCCTCAGAATATGAAAATAACTTCACAAAAACAAGTAAAAAACATTGTTTTCTGTAGTGGTGCTTTCTCCCCTCTGCCACCCACCCCTCCTGCTAATTATATATAGTAACTCAGATCCTACATTCCAGAAGGAAGGGGCCTAGTCCCCACCCACAGGGTTAATGATCTTGCACATTAACCATCTATTTTACTGATCAAAGTGTGATGACAAAACAGATGTTGACATTTGAAAGATTTTTTTATTACTCCCATATATAAATGAGTGTGGGTTTATGTATACGTGTGTGTGTGTGTGTGTGTGTGTGTGTGTGTGTGTGTGTGTGTGTGTGTGTGTGTGTGTGTGCGCTCTCATGCATGTTGCTGTCTGTTAATACACCTCTCAAACTTCATCAGCAAAATATAGGACAAAGTATGACAATGGAAGTACAAAACACAGTGGAATCAATTGTAGCAACATTTGTATTGATTTAATATTACAGGCTTTCACTAACAATGAATTTATACTTTATCATTGGAAAGTGTAGACATTTTTTTTCAGTCTGTAGTACAAAGGGATTTTCCTTCAGGTAGAATGCAGTCTGTTCCTCATAATGTAATGATATCTGACAAGTATGACCATGTTTGTATGTAAATAAATACTGGCAAAAAGGTAGGAGTCAAAAGACAAAATGGGACTTAAAATAGTGGCATGTAAAGGGACATGATTTTGTTATTCAATATTCTTAGCTATCTAATTTCTGTACAATAAGGAAAATGGATGATACCCTTCTGCTTCAAAATCCAGAATACCTCAGAGAATCTGGATAATGTTACTGTATTTCCTTTAAAACAATGACATGTATTATTATAGGTTGGTTCATAGGTTCATAGGTTGATACTAGGCTATCTGCCCTAGGGCATTTATAAGCCTAGCCGGAGTATGTTTGGCTTTCGCCACCCTTTTAGATTAGTTGACTGTGCCTCTGTATAGTAGGTCACAGAAGGTAGCCCTTTTAAGGTTTGTTAACTGTACCTCTGTCAAGCAATGACACAGAAGAGATCCCAGGGGTAAACCTACGATCCCCCATCCATTTGTCAAGATTTCTCTTGAAGAGGGTCAGTGAGGGGCTCTGCCTGACATGGATTGGGATTTGTTCCAGAGTGAGGGGAGCCTCTGGGATATGAATCTGTCCCTCCAGCATGTCCTATTTATTTCTGTGCTGAGGTTCAGGTCCCTGGAGCATGTAGCTCTAAGGGATTTAGATTTCCTGAGGTGAAGCATGTCCATTAATTCTGGGTTGGACATGGCTTTATATGTCAGACACAGATTGCCTCTGAGTAGGCCGTATGCAACTGAGTAGAGCTAGAGTTTCTTTAGCTGAACTGCATAGGGCATCTGTTTGAGCCCCTTGATGCTCTTGGTGAGATACTTTTGGGGTCTTTCCAGTTACTGAAGGTGTCAGGTAAGGTACATCCCAAACAGGGCATTGTACTCAATTATGGGCCTGATAAGTGATAAGTAGAGGGGCACAATGACCTCTCTTGATCTAGATATGAACCCTTTCATGATAAGGTAGGCTATATAGAAGGTCTTTCTAACCACTTTGGCAACATGATTGTCAAAGGAGAGAATGCTATCTACTTGGGTCCCCAAGTCCCTAATTACTTCTTCCGTACTTAATGGATTACCATTATGAATGAAAGCACTTACCTTGGTTTTTGTTTTAACTAAACTATAGTAACAGTATGGAGGCACTCTTTCTGTAGCCTGGATTCATTATTACTATTAACCACATACAACAGTACACAGTTTTAGTGATTCACTCGTGTGCTAAGCATGATGTACAATAACCATATTAGCTGTTGCCATACATTACCTCTGTGTGTACAGCCTACATGGAGTTGTGCACAGACTATACCTATATACAATGACAAGTGGCATTGGCATTGTGTTGAATAACATAAAATTGTATCAGAAAAACATTGAGTAATTTGAAAAAGGATGGCCTCTGGAAAAAAGAGGGTTAAGACTGAATTGTAGTTCCTATGGTGCAAGATTGGATTCCCTTTTGCCTTGGAGACATTGGTGCCAAACCAGGGATGAATTTCCAGTTTCCCATCCAGTCGAACAAGTTGCAGTTGAATTGGGTTAGGGAGGAACTCTGCTTCACATGGATGGGGACCCTGTTCCATAGAAGGGGTGGTCTCTGGGATACATACCTATCTCTCCAGCAGGCCTATTTATATCACAGGCAATGTTTAAGTCTTTAGAACAGGTAATTCTGGTACTGTTTGTTTTGTGGCTATGCAGGGGGTACATCAGAGTTGGGTTTGACAATGCCCTGTATGCTAGGCTAAGATATTAATGCAAAAGCCTGTAGAAGACAGAATACAGGGATAAGGCCTTGAGGCAGTCTGCATAGGACATATTACTTACAACCTCTATTCTTTTAGTGAGGAACCTCTATGGATGTTTCAGTTATCTCCACGTTATTTTTGTTTTTTCCCCTGCATTCATGTGCTAAGAGGTTGAGAGGTAGGTAGCCACTCTCAGCTATGAGGTAGGTAGCCTCTCTCAGTTATAAAACTGAGCACATCTCCTCTTACTTCCTCTAAAATGTATTTTTTGGCCGTTTACAGTGTGAGTGGGGACTAGAAAATGTGTTACGGTGGTAGTGATGTGCCCTTTGTGCATATCAAACCCTTGTCCACTTAAATTTAAAGCAAAACACTGAAAGCTGGTCAAGGTCTTGCAGAGGTCTCCATTTTAAATTGTGGGAGACAAAATTAAAGGCAATCATCATCATCATACCATGAGCAAAGGAGATACCTCATATTTGCCCACCAAATTAGTTAACTAACTGAATTTTCCTTTCAGCACTTATAAACTCATGATTTAAAATTTTCAATGGATCTTGCTGTTTTTAATATGATGTAGTAATTAATTCTAGGACTGAATGAGTTTATTGCAAAACCAGCTGATGGTGCCTTGATACATAATCCATGATATTCACATAATTTATATGCTATTAATCACACACAATCATCTTATTTATATATACTAACCCTAACCCAGATGCAGATTCCAACCCTAACCATAATAACAATAACCTTCCCCAGGATTCATGAAGCTCCATGCAAGAATAAGACTATTCTTGCACGGAGTGGTTCGTGTATGTTTAGAATAGCAGCTCACCTTGCATATGCATGAAGGTGTGCTGCTAGTTAATCTAAACGGACACGGGCCAGCAGCGAGGATAGGAGGCATGTGTCAGCTGTGCCTGCACATGTAACACACCCCCTTCACTCAGAAAGTGTTGTATGGCACTTTGTAACACAGATGAGTGTCAAGTTATATATTATTAGAGCCTGGCTCTAATATTATATAGTAAACGAGTGTCTGCAGACATTAAAATGTAAGTAGCTAACATTTCAGTGTCCATGGACACTGAAAAAAAAATAGAAACACTTAGAAGGCAGCAGCCTTTAAGTGCACACCCCCAAATGTGTGTACTCTTGCCATACATGCATGGAAGCAGTAGGGCAAGAGTAATGCAATAAAAATTAAAAAAAATGTAAGTTATTTTTTTTTCATCAAATAAATCCAACATTTAAGCTGTGCATAGATTGTTTGAGCTGTGCGCCACTATGCTTAGCTTGGCTGAAATCCTGAAAATGATAGACAAGTGCTACTGTGATAGAAAACACCATTAACCTGCTATAGCGTATTAGTACTGCCATGGTATAACATGTAGAACGTTCTTGGTTCAAATCTCCCCTCTACCAAATTATTTAATAAACTTTTAAGGAATTTGAATGATAGATGTCAATCATATGGCTCACATAGAGCACAGTAGGGGTGGGAATATGTAAAATATAAATGTAAAAAATAATTTATAAATTTAATGAAAAAAATAGATTTAAGCAATGCTTTGCTAGTGTAAGCATTGTTTACCAGCTTTCAGCTCTGCTTACCTAGTGTAAGTATTGCTATGCAGATTTGCACGGAGCTAAGCATAGTTCAGCATATTAAAATTGGCCAATCAAGAAAAAGTGTGGGAAAACTGCCCTATTTAAACTGCACAGGTGGGAATACAGCCATAACCATTTGGGATTACTCACAGCAGGACCAAAATGTCTGGTGTTAGTGAAGGTGTTCGCTTCCGAGTGCAACGTTGGGGCATCCAGGAGTCCAGGGTCATCGTTGGGCTCCTAGTAAAAAAACATGATAGCAGGCTGCTGCAGGGCCAGTGCCAGGGCTCACAGTACAAAGCAAAGGCCTGGGACCAGCTTGCATGTGATCTCATTAGTGCCACTGGAATACCCCGGACTGGTGAGCAGGTAAATCACCATCATAATTACCTGAAGCAGAGGAGAGGTGCATTTTTGAACCAGTGGATCCAAGAAGCCTGAGCGCAGGATGTCCCATTTGTCTGTAAGTATGCAGTCTTATGTATCTCTAAGTGCGGAAAAAGTTCAACTTGTGACTGTGCAGGTGTGGTTACTGTGTAATGTCTCCACATACACCTGCTGTGGAGAGGTCCCAGAATGTTGAGGCTCATGCCCAGTGACTGGCCTGGCTGCATCAGCAGTATGGTGAGTACACAATAGCAAGAACCAACCTCCACAACGAACCAAAAATAAAATAAAATAGGAAAACGAATCCAGGCCAACACAGGTTTATTAACAAACAACCAGACGAAAGTTTACCTAGGTTTCGTCCACAAGGGACTTCTTCAGAATACTGAAGTCACAATTAAAACCATATATATATGCAACCACAATCAATCCAATTAAACACTTGAACAATAGTTAATCATCCTTAAAGATATACACATTGTCACTAAAAACACATACTGTTAAAATGCCTGCAATAACCCAGTGTATTCAGCCCACCCTTGAACCCCATGATAGCATTGTTTGATAGACTGTGTGAATTTGAAATTAGGGAATATTTTAAACAGTCTACGTGGAACATTCATCTGAATATGACAAAAGATGAGCAGGAGTTATTGCATAAAATTTATAGTACAGATAACATAAGAATAATGAAGCCAGATAAGGGCAACGGAGTTGTGATTGTTGATAACAGTGACTATATTTGTATTATGATGTCAATGTTGATGGAGGACAACTATGTGGAAACAAGTATTAATGAAATTAACATCGCATATAGGAAAATAGATCTACTATTGGAAGACATGTTATTTCAGGGTGAGCTGAATGAAGTTGATTTTGAGTATATGAATAATGCTCACCCTGTGGTTAGTGGCATTTTTGGGATTCCCAAAATTCATAAACGATTGGACAATGTGCATTTTAGACCCATAGTTGACAGTAAACGAAGTAAAGTATGTTTTATTAGTCAATATTTGGACCATCATATGAAATTGGGTATTACCAGGTTTCCCTATATAACAAAGGATTCATGGCATTTTTTGGAAAGGATTAATGAATGTGTTGTTAGTGACAATATATGCTTCCTAACCATTGATGTATGTGACTTGTTTTCGGTTATACCCCATGACACGGGTTTAGGTTGGTTAGAAGAACAGTTACATGCAACTGGTGTGTATGAACAGGAACAAATTAATGTTATGGTTAAGTTGATGGAAGTAGTCCTTCAAAATAATTTTTATTTTTTGAGGGGCATTACTTCAAACAACAAACAGGGGTTGCCATGGGGGCAGCCTGTGCCCCGATTTACGCAAATTACATCATGGCCTTCTGGGAAGAGCATTATTTATTTTACAGTGAGTTTTACAAATATGTTAAATTTTATTCACACTTTTTGGATGATATATTCATCATTTGGGAAGGTGATATTGTGGTGTTGGGAGCATTTCTACAATATATAAACAATACAGTGTGGTTTTTGAAATTCACACATGAGTTTAACACACAGTCAATTACCTATTTGGATGTTAGATTAATTATTGATAGGGGTAGTGGGCTAATTAAATCTAATATATATCGAAAACCAACTTTTTCTAACTCCTACCTTCAGTTTGATAGTTGGCATCCTAAACATCAGAAAAGGGCTATCATTAAGGGACAAATGGTCAGAGCGGCCCGGATGGTTAGTGAATTTAATGAATTTGTGGACGAATTAAACTTTATGATCTCTCTATTTTTGAATAGAGGATGTCTTGAGAGTTTATGTATGGATGTTTTTAAGGAAGTTAAAGGTAAAAGGGAGGCAGGTTTTTATCAATCCATACTAGGTGCAGGGGGGCCTGTTCATTCTGTTACACCTGGATCAACTAAAGGGTTACAGTTTTTGACTGTTAAGCCGCTATTGTTTGTTTCGACATATAATAGGGATTCTGATAGGATTAAGAAAATAATTAACAAAGTTTGGGGTTTCTTACAGATGGACCAGGAATTTAAGTCACATTTTAACAATAACTCTACGTTCATCTATTGTAAGGATTTTTCGTTTAAGGATATGTTTGAACGTTGTTCAATGCCTAGTAGTTTTTCCAGTAACAGGCCTACTGGCACTTTTAAATGTGGTAGATGTAAGATTTGCTCTTGTATTTTAACAACTGGTAAGAGTTTCACCATTAATCACTGTTTTGTTTCAGTTACAGGTCATTTTGACTGTCACACTAATAATGTGGTTTATCTTGCTAAGTGTCAGGACTGTGAAGCATTTTATGTAGGGAAAACCCGTAGATGTTTTAAGGACAGGGTAAGGGAACATCTTTTGGACATGAAACATCTTAAAACTACCAATGCCCTAGCTAGACACTTAATTGATAATATTGGTCACTCTTTTAAGTTCTGTGTTTTACAGCAGGTTAAGATTGACCTCCAAGGTAGGATTACAGATGCTCACTTGGATGTTTGTGAATTAAGGTGGCAGCTTAGGTTAAACACACATAATTATCCTGGCATTAATGAATTTAGTTCTATTAAGCCCTATCTTAAATTGAAGCACATTTTAGGGCGGTAGTATTAACATTATTATGGATTTAGTATCTTTATTTTTTATATATACATATATATATATATATATGTGTATATATATATATATATATATATATGTATCTTCAATCCAAGGGTTCGCCACAGTAATCACCAGGCACACACTATTGTATAAGCCAGGACCGGCTCTTCACTCGTAAAAATAGCAAATAAAAATCACTTCAAAAGTGCACCAAAGCGCACTAAAAAGCTCAACAGTACTTCTCTTGTTAGAGACAGTCCAGAACGCAGAATTACTTTCCGTAATGCTCTGAGTTCGCCACAATAATCACCAGGCACACACTATTGTATAAGCCAGGACCGACTCTTCACTCGTAGAAATAGCAAGTAAAAATCACTTCAAAAGTGCACCAAAGCGCACTAAAAAGCTCAACAGTACTTCTCTTGTTAGAAACAGTCCAAAACGCAGAATTACTTTCCGTAATGCTTTATTCGTAAGCGCTTTCACCTGTAATGGCTTCATCAGACAATGTATACTACTAGATTCTGATACATTTAAATAACACATCTTCAATTACTATTGGCCTATTCTGAGACTAATAAATACATCACTTCCTCATTACACATATAAAAAATATATATATGAAACATCACTTAAAACATACTAAAAGACACATATATAGTGCAAAAGTAAATGATGAACTGCATGGATAGATATCAAATATAAAAAACCTAAATATACTATCTAATAAATATAACAAAATAACTGCTATTAAAAACTATCATTCATGTACAGGTAAAATGTATTAATACATAGTTCAAAGGATAAACTGCATATATCAAAGACTGATGTACATAGCTACCATTAAAACTTATACTAACATGTTAGTAGCTATTATTCATGTTAGACTACAATCTATACATAATGCATGCATACTATTTCATTACATATAAAACTATAACAACTATTAAGAATAAAGGTAAAATAAAAGTAAAATACATGTCCTAAACATTTCTAGAGGGCCCTGCCAATGTGCAAAGGGTGAGTATAGAATATGATCATATAAACAATACTCCATTTTATTGCTTCTTGTTGTTTATTTTCTAGTGGACAGCTTCCTGTTTTTTAATATGGGTTTTAAGGGGACCTTGTCATTAATCCCAGGACTCACATCTGCTCTGAGGCGTACTATCCATCTAAGTTCACATTCTTCAGTATAATTGGTCAAATCTCCACCTCTCACCGTAGCTTGTATTGTTTGTAGAACCATGAAACTAAAGGTGTGTGATGTCCCCAGGGTGGTGATGTGTTTGGCTAAAGCATTGTGAACATAGCCCGTGCGTATATTGTATAAATGATCCCTTATCCTCTCTCTTAACTTCCTATTCGTTTTCCCTATATAGAAAGCGTCGCACTGGGAGCACTTAGCAAGATATACCAAATCCTGACTCTGACAGTTCGTACATGTGTTAAAACTAAATTTCCTCCCAGTGACTGGATGAATAAATTCATTATCAATATTAATATAACTGCATTGGCCACAACTACCACATGGTAGAGTATTATGTGAATCTACGCCTCTAATTCTACTCTTCCTATTCAGCGATGACACAACATGCGTTTCAAATTTTTTCTATTTTTAAACGAAAACTGTGGCTTAGGTCCAACAATGTCTGCTATTCGTTTGTCTAAAAGTAAAGTTCCCCATCGTTTAGTGATAATCTCTTTTACTAGATCTATGTCTGCTGTGTAGAACAAAGTTAGTCTCAGAAAATCATTAATAGTTTCTTGATTCTCAACTACATTGCTTTTCCCTTGTTCTGAAAAATAAGGTATAGCCTTACTACTCCTTAGTTCATCCATCTCATTAAATACACCTAGTAATTCATTGTCCTTATAACCACGATCCCTCAGCCTATCAAATAGGCCATCTAATTCTTCTTTGAAGTGCTCTTCTAGTGGATTTAGCCTGGATGCTCTCATACACTGACTTTTTATGATATTGTTAAATACAAATCGTGGGTGCATACTCTGACGATGGAGTAGAGTATTTTTATAGCAGTTCTTTCTATGTATTGAGGTATTTAGCATCCCATTCTCTAGTCTAGTAATGTCAACATCCAGAAAAGATATGTTCAATTGAGAATAGCTTGCTGTAAAATCAAGATACTCTGTTAGGTTATTAACCTTCTCAATAAAATTTAACAGCTCAAGTTCACTCCCTTTCCACAAAAAGAAGACATCATCTACAAATCGTTTGTAGAAGGGAACATTATGTTTGTATTCTTCTAGCGTAAATAAGGAGCAGGTTTACCACTCAGCCATAAACAGGTTGGCGTAGCTATTGGCACATGATGTGCCCATAGCTACGCCATCCTTTTGCAAATAAAAGGTGTCTCCAAATAAAAAGATGTTATTTTGTAAAACCAGCTCAAGAAAAAAGGTTAGTAACTCAATATCCCTAACGTTGAGATTGGAGTGTCCTATCAAGTATGAATGTACCTTATTCACACCTTCTTCATTCGGGATTGTGGTAAACAAATTCTTTACGTCTAAAGTAACCATAAAGAATATTTCTTCATCACTAATACCTTTGATGTTATCATAAAAATCAATGAGGAATTGCTTAGTGTCCCTCAGAATACTCTGATTCTGTTCTACTATTGGTCTTAAGAAATTTTCTATATACAGTGAAAATGGTTCAGTCACCCAGCCGCCCCCTGACACAATTGGACGCATAGGGGGGTTCTCCTTACATTTGTGGATTTTAGGGAGTCCACTGATAATTGGTATAAGTGGAAAATCTACTCTCAAGAAATTATATAATCCTAGATCTATATCCATATTCTCTAAAAGTCCTGTTAGAGTATGATGTATACCTAACACTCTACGCTCAACTTCATCAGCATTAATTATAGAGTAAAATTTCTGCTCACTCAACATAATAGACATTCTCCTCTCATAGTCAACACTATCCAAGATGACGATCGGACCACCCTTATCAGCTGGTCTAATTGCCAACGATTCATCGTTGACAAGAGTCATCAGTGCTGTCCTCTGCATATAGTTCAGGTTATACTTCTTTGGTTTCCATTTATTATTACCCTTCATCTCATGTAAGTCATTTTCCACTAGTTTGGAAAACGTATCTATAAGTGGGTGTAAAATAGGTGTATATAAACTTTTGGATTTAAAATGGGAGTTGTAACTCCTTCTCTCAAGTTGATTGCCAAACTCAAGTTTGAGTTGTAAATTACGAGCGAACATTTTAATATCCAATACAAGATCTGTTATCCTACTGGTTGATGTAGGAATAAAGGTCAACCCTTTATTTAAAACTAATTCTTCCTCATGTGTTAATGACCTACTGGATAAATTCACTACTAGTGTCTCCCCATATGTTCCCACATTTTCTTTAGGGTCGGGCCAGTGTGTTCGCCATCTGAACCCTTCCTCTTCTGCCTGCCCTGCTGTCACGATCTGTTCCTTTTGTATTGATGCTGTTGTGCAATAGGAAAAGGTGCTTCAAAGTTGTCTCCAGCACCTATATTTCTAACATTGCCTGTTGCAGTCCTGTTTAATATTTTACTCCTAACTACTGCAGTATTTGATACATCAATGGGTGCCTGCATGGCATCAACATTGGTGTTATTCTGTTCCATTTTTCCTATTACACTAGTTGTCTCTCCATGACTAGTATTAGGTTCCATTATTCCTTCCTGCACCAATCGTTCCTCTGACCCACCATTTCTCATTGTTTGAGAATTACATATCACAGCATTAGTACTCAACTCAATATTAATGCATTCAGCATTACTATTAAATGCATTGTTGCTATCATGCCCAATATGCCCAGTGTTAGTTACATTATTGTTATTATGCCCAACATGCCCAGTATTATATCTGGGCCAAGTGAAGACATTTCCATAGAAAAGTCTTTGGAGTCTCTCATTATTTTATTCTTCTTCTGCTCAGTGAGTTTTTTCTCATAAACATGTACATTGTCCAACATTTTATCAAACTCAAGTTCGAGTAAATCAACAGGATATTTCAAGGACATATTTTCTTGTTGCTTCACTATCATCCGTTTAATTGCCAGCTCTTCCTCAGAGAAATATTCATTCATCAGTCTCATGTAACTAAAACTTAAATCCAAGTTCAATTTCTGCCATTTCAATAACAAACTTGGATACATATTGCCTGTAGTGGGCATCTTTAGAATACGTAGGCCCCTAGGCACTATTTTTCTATTTAAACATACCTCAAAGTGTTGGCGTTGCAATTGCCAATGCTTCAGCTTTAATAAGTCCAGTTCCAGTTTATTTAAATCTGCTAACAGTTCCACTCTATTCACATCCCTTGCGTCGCGTTCACCTTTGCATAGCTCTGGATCAAACGACATCAAGGTGTTCGTTATTCCGGAAACACAGTGATGGAATCTCTCCCACTTCCGGTCCCCCGTTGGTACACCAGGAATGTTGTATGGTAGTTCTATATCTCTAGATTCTCCAGCATTGGTAGATGCTCCAACACTGATAGGTACTCCTTTATTATTCGCCATGTCAGTCCGATGTAGTAAAGAACAAATAAAAATAATAATAAACCAAACGACACCACAACGAACTGCAAAGGTTACTGTGGCAATAAAATAATAAATAGCTTCAATCCAAGGGTTCGCCACAGTAATCACCAGGCACACACTATTGTATAAGCCAGGACGGGCTCTTTACTCGTAAAAATAGGAAATAGAAGTCACTTCAAAAGTGCACCAAAGCGCACTAAAAAGCTTAACAGTACTTCTATTGTTGGAGACAGTCCAGAAAGCAGAATTACTTTCCGTAATGCTCTGAGTTCGCCACAATAATCACCAGGCACACACTACTGTATAAGCCAGGACCGGCTCTTCACTCGTAGAAATAGCAAGTAAAAGTCACTTCAAAAGTGCACCAAAGCGCACTAAAAAGCTCAACAGTACTTCTCTTGTTAGAAACAGTCCAAAACGCAAAATTACTTTCCGTAATGCTTTATTCGTAAGCGCTTTCACCTGTACGGCTTCATCAGACAATGTATACTACTAGGTTCTATTACATTTAAATAACACTCCTTCAATTACTATTGGTCTATTCTATGAACAATAAATACATCACTTCCTTATTACACGTATAAAAAATATAAATCTGACAAGAGAAGTACTGTTGAGCTTTTTAGTGCGCTTTGGTGCACTTTTGAAGTGATTTTTACTTGCTATTTCTACGAGTGAAGAGTCGGTCCTGGCTTATACAATAGTGTGTGCCTGGTGATTACTGTGGCGAACTCGGAGCATTACGGAAAGTAATTCTGCGTTCTGGATTGTTTCTAACAAGAGAAGTACTGTTGAGCTTTTTAGTGCGCTTTGGTGCACTTCTGAAGTGATTTTTATTTGCTATTTTTACGAGTGAAGAGCCGGTCCTGGCTTATACAATAGTGTGTGCCTGGTGATTACTGTGGCGAGCCCTTGGATTGAAGCTATTTATTATTTTATTGCCACAGTAACCTTTACAGTTCGTTGTGGTGTCGTTTGGCTTATTATTATTTTTATTTGTTCTTTACTACATCGGACTGACATGGCGAATAATAAAGGAGTACCTATCAGTGTTGGAGCATCTACCAATGCTGGAGAATCTAGAGATATAGAACTACCGTACAACATTCCTGGTGTACCAACGGGGACCGGAAGTGGGAGATTCCATCACTGTGTTTCGGAATAACGAACACCTTGATGTCGTTTGATCCAGAGCTATGAAGGTGAACGCGGCAAGGGATGTGAATAGAGTGGAACTGTTAGCAGATTTAAATAAACTGAACTGGACTTATTAAAGCTGAAGCGTTGGCAATTGCAACGCCAACACTTTGAGGTATGTTTAAATAGAAAAATAGTGCCTAGGGCCTACGATTCTAAAGATGCCCACTACAGGCAATATGTATCCAAGTTTGTTATTGAAATGGCAGAAATTGAACTTGGATTTAAGTTTTAGTTACATGAGACTGATGAATGAATATTTCTCTGAGGAAGAGCTGGCAATTAAACGGATGATAGTGAAGCAACAAGAAAATATGTCCTTGAAATATCCTGTTGATTTACTCGAACTTGAGTTTGATAAAATGTTGGACAATGTACATGTTTATGAGAAAAACTCACTGAGCAGAAGAAGAATAAAATAATGAGAGACTCCAAAGACTTTTCTATGGGAAATGTCTTCACTTGGCCCAGATATAATACTGGGCATGTTGGGCATAATAACAATAATGTAACTAACACTGGGCATATTGGGCATGATAGCAACAATGCATTTAATAGTAATGCTGAATGCATTAATATTGAGTTGAGTACTAATGCTGTGATATGTAATTCTCAAACAATGAGAAATGGTGGGTCAGAGGAACGATTGGTGCAGGAAGGAATAATGGAACCTAATACTAGTCATGGAGAGACAACTAGTGTAATAGGGGAAATGGAACAGAATAACACCAATGTTGATGCCATGCAGGCACCCATTGATGTATCAAATACTGCAGTAGTTAGGAGTAAAATATTAAACAGGACTGCAACAGGCAATGTTAGAAATATAGGTGCTGGAGACAACTTTGAAGCACCTTTTCCTATTACACAACAGCATCAATACAAAAGGAACAGATCGACAGCAGGGCAGGCAGAAGAGGAAGGGTTCAGATGGCGAACACACTGGCCGACCCTAAAGAAAATGTGGGAACATATGGGGAGACACTAGTAGTGAATTTATCCAGTAGGTCATTAACACATGAGGAAGAATTAGTTTTAAATAAAGGGTTGACCTTTATTCCTACATCAACCAGTAGGATAACAGATCTTGTATTGGATATTAAAATGTTCGCTCGTAATTTACAACTCAAACTTGAGTTTGGCAATCAACTTGAGAGAAGGAGTTATAACTCCCATTTTAAATCCAAAAGTTTATATACACCTATTTTACACCCACTTATAGATACGTTTTCCAAACTAGTGGAAAATGACTTACATGAGATGAAGGGTAATAATAAATGGAAACCAAAGAAGTATAACCTGAACTATATGCAGAGGACAGCACTGATGACTCTTGTCAACGATGAATCGTTGGCAATTAGACCAGCTGATAAGGGTGGTCCGATCGTCATCTTGGATAGTGTTGACTATGAGAGGAGAATGTCTATTATGTTGAGTGAGCAGAAATTTTACTCTATAATTAATGCTGATGAAGTTGAGCGTAGAGTGTTAGGTATACATCATACTCTAACAGGACTTTTAGAGAATATGGATATAGATCTAGGATTATATAATTTCTTGAGAGTAGATTTTCCACTTATACCAATTATCAGTGGACTCCCTAAAATCCACAAATGTAAGGAGAACCCCCCTATGCGTCCAATTGTGTCAGGGGGCGGCTGGGTGACTGAACCATTTTCACTGTATATAGAAAATTTCTTAAGACCAATAGTAGAACAGAATCAGAGTATTCTGAGGGACACTAAGCAATTCCTCATTGATTTTTATGATAACATCAAAGGTATTAGTGATGAAGAAATATTCTTTATGGTTACTTTAGACGTAAAGAATTTGTTTACCACAATCCCGAATGAAGAAGGTGTGAATAAGGTACATTCATACTTGATAGGACACTCCAATCTCAACGTTAGGGATATTGAGTTACTAACCTTTTTTCTTGAGCTGGTTTTACAAAATAACATCTTTTTATTTGGAGACACCTTTATTTGAAAGGATGGCGTAGCTATGGGCACATCATGTGCCAATAGCTACGCCAACCTGTTTATGGCTGAGTGGAAACCTGCTCTTATTTACGCTAGAAGAATACAAACATAATGTTCCTTCTACAAACGATTTGTAGATGATGTCTTCTTTGTGGAAAGGAGTGAACTTGAGCTGTTAAATTTTATTGAGAAGGTTAATAACCTAACAGAGTATCTTGATTTTACAGCAAGCTATTCTCAATTGAACATATCTTTTCTGGATGTTGACATTACTAGACTAGAGAATGGGATGCTAAATACCTCAATACATAGAAAGAACTGCTATAAAATACTCTACTCCATCGTCAGAGTATGCACCCACGATTTGTATTTAACAATATCATAAAAAGTCAGTGTATGAGAGCATCCAGGCTAAATCCACTAGAAGAGCACTTCAAAGAAGAATTAGATGGCCTATTTGATAGGCTGAGGGATCGTGGTTATAAGGACAATGAATTACTAGGTGTATTTAATGAGATGGATGAACTAAGGAGTAGTAAGGCTATACCTTATTTTTCAGAACAAGGGAAAAGCAATGTAGTTGAGAATCAAGAAACTATTAATGATTTTCTGAGACTAACTTTGTTCTACACAGCAGACATAGATCTAGTAAAAGAGATTATCACTAAACGATGGGGAACTTTACTTTTAGACAAACGAATAGCAGATATTGTTGGACCTAAGCCACAGTTTTCGTTTAAAAATAGGAAAAATTTGAAACGCATGTTGTGTCATCGCCCGCTGAATAGGAAGAGTAGAATTAGAGGCGTAGACTCACATAATACTCTACCATGTGGTAACTGTGGCCAATGCAGTTATATTAATATTGATAATGAATTTATTCATCCAGTCACTGGGAGGAAATTTAGTTTTAACACATGTACGAACTGTCAGAGTCAGGATTTGGTATATCTTGCTAAGTGCTCCCAGTGCGACGCTTTCTATATAGGGAAAACGAATAGGAAGTTAAGATAGAGGATAAGGGATCATTTATACAATATACGCACGGGCTATGTTCACAATGCTTTAGCCAAACATATCACCACCCTGGGGACATCACACACCTTTAGTTTCATGGTTCTACAAACCATACAAGCTACGGTGAGAGGTGGAGATTTGATCAATTATACTGAAGAATGTGAACTTAGATGGATAGTACGCCTCAGAGCAGATGTGAGTCCTGGGATTAATGACAAGGTCCCCCTAAAACCTATGTTAAAAAACAGGAAGCTGTCCACTAGAAAATAAACAACAAGAAGCAATAAAATGGAGTATTGTTTATATGATCATATTCTATACTCACCCTTTGCACATTGGCAGGGCCCTCTAGAAATGTTTAGGACATGTATTTTACTTTTATTTTACCTTCATTCTTAATGGTTGTTATTGTTTTACATGTACTGAAATAGTATGCATGCATTATGTATAGATTGTTGTCTAATATGAATAGTAGCTATTAACATGTTAGTTAAAGTTTTAATGGATGCTATGTACATCAGTCTTTGATATATGCAGTTTATCCTTTGAACTATGTATTAATACATTTTACCTGTACATGAATGATAGTTTTAATAGCAGTTATTTTGTTATATTTATTAGATAGTATATTTAGGTTTTTATATTTGGTATCTATCCATGCAGTTCATCATTTACTTTTGCACTATTTATGCGTTTTTTAGTATGATTTAGTGATGTTTCAGATTTATATTTTTATATTTTATAATGTAATAAGGAAGTGATGTATTTATTGCTCCCAGAATAGACCAATAGTAATTGAAGAAGTGTTATTTAAATGTATCAGAATCTAGTAGTATACATTGTCTGATGAAGCCGTACAGGTGAAAGCGCTTACGAATAAAGCATTACGGAAAGGAATTTTGCGTTTTGGACTGTTTCTAACAAGAGAAGTACTGTTGAGCTTTTTAGTGCGCTTTGGTGCACTTTTGAAGTGACTTTTACTTGCTATTTCTACGAGTGAAGAGCCGATCCTGGCTTATATAGCAGTGTGTGCCTGGTGATAATTGTGGCGAACTCAGAGCATTACGATAGTAATTCTGCGTTCTGGACTGTCTCTAACAAGAGAAGTACTGTTGAGCTTTTTAGTGCGCTTTGGTGCACTTTTGAAGTGATTTTTATTTGCTATTTTTACGAGTGAAGAGCCGGTCCTGGCTTATACAATAGTGTGTGCCTGGTGATTACTGTATGAGCCCTGATTGAAGCTATTTATTATTTTATTGCCACAGTAACCTTTACAGTTCGTTGTGGTGTCGTTTGGCTTATTATTATTTTTATTTGTTCTTTACTACATCGGACTGACATGGCGATAAATAAAGGAGTACCTATCAGTGTTGGAGCATCTACCAATGCTGGAGAATCTAGAGATATAGAACTACCGTACAACATTCCTGGTGTACCAACGGGGGACCGGAAGTGGGAGAGATTCCATCACTGTGTTTCCGGAATAACGAACACCTTGATGTCGTTTGATCCAGAGCTATGCGAAGGTGAACGCGACGCAAGGGATGTGAATAGAGTGGAACTGTTAGCAGATTTAAATAAACTGGAACTGGACTTATTAAAGCTGAAGCGTTGGCAATTGCAACGCCAACACTTTGAGGTATGTTTAAATAGAAAAATAGTGCCTAGGGGCCTACGTATTCTAAAGATGCCCACTACAGGCAATATGTATCCAAGTTTGTTATTGAAATGGCAGAAATTGAACTTGGATTTAAGTTTTAGTTACATGAGACTGATGAATGAATATTTCTCTGAGGAAGAGCTGGCAATTAAACGGATGATAGTGAAGCAACAAGAAAATATGTCCTTGAAATATCCTGTTGATTTACTCGAACTTGAGTTTGATAAAATGTTGGACAATGTACATGTTTATGAGAAAAACTCACTGAGCAGAAGAAGAATAAAATAATGAGAGACTCCAAAGACTTTTCTATGGAAATGTCTTCACTTGGCCCAGATATAATACTGGGCATGTTGGGCATAATAACAATAATGTAACTAACACTGGGCATATTGGGCATGATAGCAACAATGCATTTAATAGTAATGCTGAATGCATTAATATTGAGTTGAGTACTAATGCTGTGATATGTAATTCTCAAACAATGAGAAATGGTGGGTCAGAGGAACGATTGGTGCAGGAAGGAATAATGGAACCTAATACTAGTCATGGAGAGACAACTAGTGTAATAGGGGAAATGGAACAGAATAACACCAATGTTGATGCCATGCAGGCACCCATTGATGTATCAAATACTGCAGTAGTTAGGAGTAAAATATTAAACAGGACTGCAACAGGCAATGTTAGAAATATAGGTGCTGGAGACAACTTTGAAGCACCTTTTCCTATTGCACAACAGCATCAATACAAAAGGAACAGATCGTACAGCAGGGGCAGGCAGAAGAGGAAGGGTTCAGATGGCGAACACACTGGCCCGACCCTAAAGAAAATGTGGGAACATATGGGGAGACACTAGTAGTGAATTTATCCAGTAGGTCATTAACACATGAGGAAGAATTAGTTTTAAATAAAGGGTTGACCTTTATTCCTACATCAACCAGTAGGATAACAGATCTTGTATTGGATATTAAAATGTTCGCTCGTAATTTACAACTCAAACTTGAGTTTGGCAATCAACTTGAGAGAAGGAGTTACAACTCCCATTTTAAATCCAAAAGTTTATATACACCTA
The DNA here is from genome assembly GCF_019279795.1 of Protopterus annectens. Classification (NCBI taxonomy): domain Eukaryota; kingdom Metazoa; phylum Chordata; order Ceratodontiformes; family Protopteridae; genus Protopterus; species Protopterus annectens. The sequence continues at coordinate 212,279,763 of NC_056737.1, forward strand.
TTTTACACCCACTTATAGATACGTTTTCCAAACTAGTGGAAAATGACTTACATGAGATGAAGGGTAATAATAAATGGAAACCAAAGAAGTATAACCTGAACTATATGCAGAGGACAGCACTGATGACTCTTGTCAACGATGAATCGTTGGCAATTAGACCAGCTGATAAGGGTGGTCCGATCGTCATCTTGGATAGTGTTGACTATGAGAGGAGAATGTCTATTATGTTGAGTGAGCAGAAATTTTACTCTATAATTAATGCTGATGAAGTTGAGCGTAGAGTGTTAGGTATACATCATACTCTAACAGGACTTTTAGAGAATATGGATATAGATCTAGGATTATATAATTTCTTGAGAGTAGATTTTCCACTTATACCAATTATCAGTGGACTCCTAAAATCCACAAATGTAAGGAGAACCCCTATCGTCCAATTGTGTCAGGGGGCGGCTGGGTGACTGAACCATTTTCACTGTATATAGAAAATTTCTTAAGACCAATAGTAGAACAGAATCAGAGTATTCTGAGGGACACTAAGCAATTCCTCATTGATTTTTATGATAACATCAAAGGTATTAGTGATGAAGAAATATTCTTTATGGTTACTTTAGACGTAAAGAATTTGTTTACCACAATCCCGAATGAAGAAGGTGTGAATAAGGTACATTCATACTTGATAGGACACTCCAATCTCAACGTTAGGGATATTGAGTTACTAACCTTTTTTCTTGAGCTGGTTTTACAAAATAACATCTTTTTATTTGGAGACACCTTTTATTTGCAAAAGGATGGCGTAGCTATGGGCACATCATGTGCCAATAGCTACGCCAACCTGTTTATGGCTGAGTGGGAAACCTGCTCCTTATTTACGCTAGAAGAATACAAACATAATGTTCCCTTCTACAAACGATTTGTAGATGATGTCTTCTTTTTGTGGAAAGGGAGTGAACTTGAGCTGTTAAATTTTATTGAGAAGGTTAATAACCTAACAGAGTATCTTGATTTTACAGCAAGCTATTCTCAATTGAACATATCTTTTCTGGATGTTGACATTACTAGACTAGAGAATGGGATGCTAAATACCTCAATACATAGAAAGAACTGCTATAAAAATACTCTACTCCATCGTCAGAGTATGCACCCACGATTTGTATTTAACAATATCATAAAAAGTCAGTGTATGAGAGCATCCAGGCTAAATCCACTAGAAGAGCACTTCAAAGAAGAATTAGATGGCCTATTTGATAGGCTGAGGGATCGTGGTTATAAGGACAATGAATTACTAGGTGTATTTAATGAGATGGATGAACTAAGGAGTAGTAAGGCTATACCTTATTTTTCAGAACAAGGGAAAAGCAATGTAGTTGAGAATCAAGAAACTATTAATGATTTTCTGAGACTAACTTTGTTCTACACAGCAGACATAGATCTAGTAAAAGAGATTATCACTAAACGATGGGGAACTTTACTTTTAGACAAACGAATAGCAGATATTGTTGGACCTAAGCCACAGTTTTCGTTTAAAAATAGGAAAAATTTGAAACGCATGTTGTGTCATCGCCCGCTGAATAGGAAGAGTAGAATTAGAGGCGTAGACTCACATAATACTCTACCATGTGGTAACTGTGGCCAATGCAGTTATATTAATATTGATAATGAATTTATTCATCCAGTCACTGGGAGGAAATTTAGTTTTAACACATGTACGAACTGTCAGAGTCAGGATTTGGTATATCTTGCTAAGTGCTCCCAGTGCTTTCTATATAGGGAAAACGAATAGGAAGTTAAGAGAGAGGATAAGGGATCATTTATACAATATACGCACGGGCTATGTTCACAATGCTTTAGCCAAACATATCACCACCCTGGGGACATCACACACCTTTAGTTTCATGGTTCTACAAACCATACAAGCTACGGTGAGAGGTGGAGATTTGATCAATTATACTGAAGAATGTGAACTTAGATGGATAGTACGCCTCAGAGCAGATGTGAGTCCTGGGATTAATGACAAGGTCCCCCTAAAACCTATGTTAAAAAACAGGAAGCTGTCCACTAGAAAATAAACAACAAGAAGCAATAAAATGGAGTATTGTTTATATGATCATATTCTATACTCACCCTTTGCACATTGGCAGGGCCCTCTAGAAATGTTTAGGACATGTATTTTACTTTTATTTTACCTTTATTCTTAATAGTTGTTATAGTTTTATATGTAATGAAATAGTATGCATGCATTATGTATAGATTGTAGTCTAACATGAATAATAGCTATTAACATGTTAGTATAAGTTTTAATGGTAGCTATGTACATCAGTCTTTGATATATGCAGTTTATCCTTTGAACTATGTATTAATACATTTTACCTGTACATGAATGATAGTTTTTAATAGCAGTTATTTTGTTATATTTATTAGATAGTATATTTAGGTTTTTTATATTTGGTATCTATCCATGCAGTTCATCATTTACTTTTGCACTATTTATGCGTTTTTTAGTATGATTTAGTGATGTTTCAGATTTATATTTTTTATATTTTTTATACGTGTAATAAGGAAGTGATGTATTTATTGCTCCCAGAATAGACCAATAGTAATTGAAGAAGTGTTATTTAAATGTATCAGAATCTAGTAGTATACATTGTCTGATGAAGCCGTACAGGTGAAAGCGCTTACGAATAAAGCATTACGGAAAGTAATTCTGCGTTTTGGACTGTTTCTAACAAGAGAAGTACTGTTGAGCTTTTTAGTGCGCTTTGGTGCACTTTTGAAGTGACTTTTACTTGCTATTTCTACGAGTGAAGAGCCGGTCCTGGCTCATACAGTAGTGTGTGCCTGGTGATTATTGTGTAACTCGGAGCATTACGGAAAGTAATTCTGCGTTCTGGACTGTCTCTAACAAGAGAAGTACTGTTGAGCTTTTTAGTGCGCTTTGGTGCACTTTTGAAGTGATTTTTATTTGCTATTTTTACGAGTGAAGAGCCGGTCCTGGCTTATACAATAGTGTGTGCCTGGTGATTACTGTGGCGAGCCCTTGGATTGAAGCTATTTATTATTTTATTGCCACAGTAACCTTTACAGTTCGTTGTGGTGTCGTTTGGCTTATTATTATTTTTATTTGTTCTTTACTACATCGGACTGACATGGCGAATAATAAAGGAGTACCTATCAGTGTTGGAGCATCTACCAATGCTGGAGAATCTAGAGATATAGAACTACCGTACAACATTCCTGGTGTACCAACGGGGGACCGGAAGTGGGAGAGATTCCATCACTGTGTTTCCGGAATAACGAACACCTTGATGTCGTTTGATCCAGAGCTATGCGAAGGTGAACGCGACGCAAGGGATGTGAATAGAGTGGAACTGTTAGCAGATTTAAATAAACTGGAACTGGACTTATTAAAGCTGAAGCGTTGGCAATTGCAACGCCAACACTTTGAGGTATGTTTAAATAGAAAAATAGTGCCTAGGGGCCTACGTATTCTAAAGATGCCCACTACAGGCAATATGTATCCAAGTTTGTTATTGAAATGGCAGAAATTGAACTTGGATTTAAGTTTTAGTTACATGAGACTGATGAATGAATATTTCTCTGAGGAAGAGCTGGCAATTAAACGGATGATAGTGAAGCAACAAGAAAATATGTCCTTGAAATATCCTGTTGATTTACTCGAACTTGAGTTTGATAAAATGTTGGACAATGTACATGTTTATGAGAAAAAACTCACTGAGCAGAAGAAGAATAAAATAATGAGAGACTCCAAAGACTTTTCTATGGGAAATGTCTTCACTTGGCCCAGATATAATACTGGGCATGTTGGGCATAATAACAATAATGTAACTAACACTGGGCATATTGGGCATGATAGCAACAATGCATTTAATAGTAATGCTGAATGCATTAATATTGAGTTGAGTACTAATGCTGTGATATGTAATTCTCAAACAATGAGAAATGGTGGGTCAGAGGAACGATTGGTGCAGGAAGGAATAATGGAACCTAATACTAGTCATGGAGAGACAACTAGTGTAATAGGGGAAATGGAACAGAATAACACCAATGTTGATGCCATGCAGGCACCCATTGATGTATCAAATACTGCAGTAGTTAGGAGTAAAATATTAAACAGGACTGCAACAGGCAATGTTAGAAATATAGGTGCTGGAGACAACTTTGAAGCACCTTTTCCTATTGCACAACAGCATCAATACAAAAGGAACAGATCGTACAGCAGGGGCAGGCAGAAGAGGAAGGGTTCAGATGGCGAACACACTGGCCCGACCCTAAAGAAAATGTGGGAACATATGGGGAGACACTAGTAGTGAATTTATCCAGTAGGTCATTAACACATGAGGAAGAATTAGTTTTAAATAAAGGGTTGACCTTTATTCCTACATCAACCAGTAGGATAACAGATCTTGTATTGGATATTAAAATGTTCGCTCGTAATTTACAACTCAAACTTGAGTTTGGCAATCAACTTGAGAGAAGGAGTTACAACTCCCATTTTAAATCCAAAAGTTTATATACACCTATTTTACACCCACTTATAGATACGTTTTCCAAACTAGTGGAAAATGACTTACATGAGATGAAGGGTAATAATAAATGGAAACCAAAGAAGTATAACCTGAACTATATGCAGAGGACAGCACTGATGACTCTTGTCAACGATGAATCGTTGGCAATTAGACCAGCTGATAAGGGTGGTCCGATTGTCATTTTGGACAGTGTTGACTATGTGAGGAGAATGTCTATTATGCTAAGTGAGCAGAAATTTTACTCTATAATTAATGCTGATGAAGTTGAGCGTAGAGTGCTAGGTATACATCATATTTTAACAGGACTTTTAGAGAATATGGATATAGATCTAGGATTATATAATTTCTTGAAAGTAGATTTTCCACTTATACCAATTATTAGTGGACTCCCTAAAATCCACAAATGTAAGGAGAACCCCCCTATGCGTCCAATTGTGTCAGGGGCTGGGTGACTGAACCATTTTCACTGTATATAGAGAATTTCTTAAGACCAATTGTAGAACAGAATCAGAGTATTCTGAGGGACACTAAGCAATTCCTCATTGATTTTTATGATAACATCAAAGGTATTAGTGATGAAGAAATATTCTTTATGGTTACTTTAGACGTAAAGAATTTGTTTACCACAATCCCGAATGAAGAAGGTGTGAATAAGGTACATTCATACTTGATAGGACACTCCAATCTCAACGTTAGGGATATTGAGTTACTAACCTTTTTTCTTGAGCTGGTTTTACAAAATAACATCTTTTTATTTGGAGACACCTTTTATTTGCAAAAGGATGGCGTAGCTATGGGCACATCATGTGCCAATAGCTACGCCAACCTGTTTATGGCTGAGTGGGAAACCTGCTCCTTATTTACGCTAGAAGAATACAAACATAATGTTCCCTTCTACAAACGATTTGTAGATGATGTCTTCTTTTTGTGGAAAGGGAGTGAACTTGAGCTGTTAAATTTTATTGAGAAGGTTAATAACCTAACAGAGTATCTTGATTTTACAGCAAGCTATTCTCAATTGAACATATCTTTTCTGGATGTTGACATTACTAGACTAGAGAATGGGATGCTAAATACCTCAATACATAGAAAGAACTGCTATAAAAATACTCTACTCCATCAGAGTATGCACCCACGATTTGTATTTAACAATATCATAAAAAGTCAGTGTATGAGAGCATCCAGGCTAAATCCACTAGAAGAGCACTTCAAAGAAGAATTAGATGGCCTATTTGATAGGCTGAGGGATCGTGGTTATAAGGACAATGAATTACTAGGTGTATTTAATGAGATGGATGAACTAAGGAGTAGTAAGGCTATACCTTATTTTTCAGAACAAGGGAAAAGCAATGTAGTTGAGAATCAAGAAACTATTAATGATTTTCTGAGACTAACTTTGTTCTACACAGCAGACATAGATCTAGTAAAGAGATTATCACTAAACGATGGGGAACTTTACTTTTAGACAAGCGAATAGCAGATATTGTTGGACCTAAGCCACAGTTTTCGTTTAAAAATAGGAAAAATTTGAAACGCATGTTGTGTCATCGCCCGCTGAATAGGAAGAGAAGAACTAGAGGCGTAGACTCACATAATACTCTACCATGTGGCAATTGTGGCCAATGTAGTTATATTAATACCAATAATGAATTCATTCATCCGGTCACTGGGAGGAAGTTTAGTTTTAACACATGTACGAACTGTCAGAGTCAGGATCTAGTATATCTTGCTAAGTGCTCCCAGTGTGACGCCTTCTATATAGGGAAAACGAATAGGAAGTTAAGAGAGAGGATAAGGGATCATTTATACAATATACGCACGGGCTATGTTCACAATGCTTTAGCCAAACACATCACCAACCTGGGGACATCACACACCTTTAGTTTCATGGTTTTACAAACAATACAAGCTACTGTGAGAGGTGGTGATTTGACTAATTATACTGAAGAATGTGAACTTAGATGGATAGTACGTCTTAGAGCAGATGTGAGCCCTGGGATTAATGATAAGGTCCCCTTAAAACCTATGTTAAAAAATAGGAAGCTGTCCACTAGAAAATAAACAATAAGAAGTAATGAAATGGAGTATTGTTTATATGATTATATTTTACACTCAATCTTTGCACATTGGTAGGGCACTCTAGAAATGTTTAGGACATGTATTTTACTTTTATTTTACCTTTATTCTTAATAGTTGTTATAGTTTTATATGTAATGAAATAGTATGCATGCATTATGTATAGATTGTAGTCTAACATGAATAATAGCTACTAACATGTTAGTATAAGTTTTAATGGTAGCTATGTACATCAGTCTTTGATATATGCAGTTTATCCTTTGAACTATGTATTAATACATTTTACCTGTACATGAATGATAGTTTTTAATAGCAGTTATTTTGTTATATTTATTAGATAGTATATTTAGGTTTTTTATATTTGGTATCTATCCATGCAGTTCATCATTTACTTTTGCACTATTTATGCGTTTTTTAGTATGATTTAGTGATGTTTCAGATTTATATTTTTTATACGTGTAATAAGGAAGTGATGTATTTATTGCTCCCAGAATAGACCAATAGTAATTGAAGAAGTGTTATTTAAATGTATCAGAATCTAGTAGTATACATTGTCTGATGAAGCCGTACAGGTGAAAGCGCTTACGAATAAAGCATTACGGAAAGTAATTCTGCGTTTTGGACTGTTTCTAACAAGAGAAGTACTGTTGAGCTTTTTAGTGCGCTTTGGTGCACTTTTGAAGTGATTTTTACTTGCTATTTCTACGAGTGAAGAGTCGGTCCTGGCTTATACAATAGTGTGTGCCTGGTGATTACTGTGGCGAACTCGGAGCATTACGGAAAGTAATTCTGCGTTCTGGACTGTCTCTAACAAGAGAAGTACTGTTGAGCTTTTTAGTGCGCTTTGGTGCACTTTTGAAGTGATTTTTATTTGCTATTTTTACGAGTGAAGAGCCGGTCCTGGCTTATACAATAGTGTGTGCCTGGTGATTACTGTGGCGAGCCCTTGGATTGAAGCTATTTATTATTTTATTGCCACAGTAACCTTTACAGTTCGTTGTGGTGTCGTTTGGCTTATTATATATATATATATATATATATACATCTATTTATACATATATTTTTTATTTACACTTTTTGTACACTATCATGTCATAGTTGTTGTATTCATTTTTAGTAATATATATTTATTGTTAATCTATTTACATTTTTATTGTTAGTATAGTAGCACAGTACTAAACAGAATGCTTAAGGGTTTTACCATTTTATGTATTTATTGTAGGCATTTTAACAGTATGTGTTTTTAGTGACAATGTGTATATCTTTAAGGATGATTAACTATTGTTCAATTGTTTAATTGGATTGAGTACACAATAGCCCCTACTATTAGCAGTAAGAAAGCAAAATTATAGCAATGGTAGTACTGCCTATATATATATAATTGTGCTGTAAAAGTCAGGAATAAATGCCCCTGTCAGGCTGCCAGTGTTACAATGGAGTATTCCCAGCTGCTGTGTAATACAGATGTCAGTAGCAAACAAGGTACAATATGCAGGAGAGGAATATTAGAAAATGTATGAGTGTGTCTGAGTGAACCTGCCAAGAAAGTGCCATGTCAGGGCTACTGTAACAGTTAGAAATGAAAAGCATTCCCCTGTGCAGATCATGCAGGAATAGTAATTGTGGATTTCTGAGTTGTATACAGATATGTATGTCAAAACTAATAAAGGTGATCCCAAACACTGGTGTGTGTCATCTCACTTCTACCTGAAAAATAGAAATGTGTATGTCCTGCAGAATGCATTAACTGAGGTGAATGAGTTAGCACTGCTTGTCTGCATACTTTAGAATGGGCATGTCAAATAACTGAAAAAAGCAACAGTACATATTGCCATCAGAATGTGTTTTACTTGTTTGTCTGCCAGCAGTGTCTTGTGTTAACCTTTCAATTTCAGCTGTATGTAGTTGTGAATGTACTGAAAATGTATAAGGCTAATGGATGCAGACTTAAAACATACACTGTGTATTCAGGAACATAAACTGCAGTATGTAGTTGTAAAACAGTTAAATGTGTAGTCCAGCTAATGTGCACATGTTTCACAAACAGTGACACCAATATCTGTTGCCTATGCATAATTTGTACTGAAAATGGGAAACAAATAATGCAACATGTCATAATAAAAGTACTGTGCACAAAAATATGTACTAGATAGAAATGGCACAAACAACACAAAACACCTCCCCAGTAGCTCAGTCTGATAAGGACCAGGTCTATAGTTCAATTTTGCACACACACCACAGTTCATATCCAGGGACCACCACTAACATTTCAGTCTGGTTCTACAGTTGTAAAATGCAATCTGAATAGAAAAAGTAATGTACTACAATGCATAACATTTTCCATACAGGGCACACAGGTAAAGAAATCTGAATAGAAACACTAGTATGATGTGTATAACTATGAAAGGTGTACAGTTGCTGAGTTGATCAGCCCCAGTCTTACAAATAGATGCAAGCTAGACATCCACACTCTGCAGTCTGGCCCAGACAAGCCCTTTAATTGTCATGCTGTCACGGATAGTTTCCCCAGTTGCTAAGAAACCTGCACACAGAGAATGTCACAGTAGATGTACGTGAAAGGCACAACACACATTCCAGGGCATGCAACTAATATGTGAATCTGACATATATGTAGAAACAGCAATGCAATGTGCACACAGTTCATCTGCACAGGACCCACAGGTAAAGAAATTGGTATAGAAACAGGTCTGATGTGTATAACTAAAATAAGGTACAATTGCTGTGTTGATATCTACAGCTGTTGGTGTGCTATAGCAGCCCCATGGCTCAGGTAGAGTGTAAGTGTGGTCAGAATGTAGAGTAGTGAATAGTAGTGTACTGACAAATATACTTGATAGCAGTTGTCAATTGAATCTGTTCCACCACTCAACGGATCCAACCATCACAATGAAACCAACATGGGTATGTTCGTAAATAAACCTCTACTGTTGGGAATGTTGTTCAATTTGGTTTATCATTGTTTAAACTGTGTGCATACTAATACTCCCTGTTAAATAATCATTTTATTGCCTGCCTGACATACCACTAACTGGCATGCTGTTGCAACCTTGAATGTCATTCTATATATGCATGGGTTCTGTTTGCTATGGCACTGTTATAATTGCACTGTGTTGGGTAAATAGGAATATCCATGCATGCTATTTTGACTAATGTTGTAAGTTTGCTATGGCACTGTTATAATTGCACTGTGTTGGGTAAATAGGAATATCCATGCATGCTATTTTGACTAATGTTTTAATGTATTGTGCATGACTAACCAATATTCATTGTTAATTTCCACACCAAAGCACATATGGGAAGGCAAGGCAGATCCCAGTGGATCCACCTCTCCCACCTCACCTGGCCGAGGCACCAGATCCCAGCATGTCTGGGACCCAACCCAGACCAACCTCACCTGATGGTCTTGCTCCACCCTCAGGTGGAACTGCTGCAGGGGATGTGGCTTGCCCCCCCCCTGCAAGTGTGCACGGTGAGGATGTTGTCACCTGGGATGAGGTCTGTGGCATGGTGTGCAGTATCCTCCAGATGGAGCTGGATGACCGCCTGCACCAGGTGAAGGGCAGGCTGGCACAGCTAGAAGGGCAGGTGGCCCCCCCAGCCCAGCCCCCAGCACAGCTACCTTCAGGGCTGTGAAGGAGTAGTGGTGGTGACTGCCATTGGGTGGGGACATCAGTACCACTACTACCATCTGGGGGGCGCTTTAGGCTCTGATTCCCAACCACCCTCCCCTTCAAGGTGTTTATCCCCCATGTGTCATACACTGCCCCGTCTGCTGTCTTATCTGTTGTGTCTTTCTGCAAATGCAACCTCTCCTACCAAACCTCCCTCACCACACTTACCTATAATCCTTCCTTAACATCCTACTCTCAGCTTAAAAAAAAAAGCATCTGTCCCACAAAAAAATCACGTCCCATACATAGCTCTGCATTTCGCCCAGAGACATGTACCCATCACACAATCTAACCCAACCAATCATCCGTATTGTATGATACCTACACACCTCCCTGTAGGATGTGAGGCTCCAAATTCTAAATTGCCCACATTGAAAGCAGCTGTTGCTGCCAAAGAAATGAAGAGCTATGGTCCTTTCCTACACCCGTCCTGCACATCCCTACCTGATTCTCCTCTTGTTTGTCCCCTGCTTGCCCCATTTTCACCACTTTCCTTTCTCCCTTTTTTTCTTTTCTTTATTTGAGATTAGTATG